>NC_079536.1:11523643-11705550 GCF_003711565.1 Takifugu flavidus | reverse complement strand
AGTGAACACACAATGGACAAAAATGGTGGGAAAAGTGGCGTCACTCACATTTAATAGCAGAAAACCCAAATCCAAAAAGGCCACAGCTTAAAATGGCACAGAAAGTTCCTCCATAGCAGCTGACAGGATCCCCTGCTGGTTCCCAGAAGGTTCAGTCACCAACGTAATCCTCTAAAATCTCATTGAACAAACACAACCTGAAGGTCACTTTGAAATAAATGAAAAGGAAAATTACCAGCATTTGGCTCGTCTTTCTTCTGGTCTTCTTCGGGCTTTTCTTTTTCTGCATCCTCATCCTCCTTTTTCTTCGGTTCCTCCTGCTTGCTTGGCTCTGCTTTCTCCCCCTTGGTCTCAGGAAGGGTTTCCTCCTGTAAGTACCCCGCACTGTTACACCGTGCATACCAGCACTGCCGGCATGATGCTGCTGATGACCAGCAGTGTCCAGGTTTGTTCTCCTGGACGCCCCTCTGCAGACCCAGCAACAGTGAATCCCCCCCTGGGGCAGCTTTCACTGACCTGAGAGTTCACCTCAAAACACTGAGGGTATCAGAGGGTAAAGCTGACCAAACAGCTTCAGTAAGATTTTTAAAACGGGTCTTACCTTGGAAGGAGGTGCAGCAGGTGGAGTGGGGGGAGGTTCCGGAGCCCCAATCAGCCTCTTTAACCTGCTGAACATTGTGCTGCTCAGAGGGCGTCACAGCAGGGTCCCCCCGGCACCACTCCTCTGGATCGCCCTGTCAAACCCGGGTCCCGAATGCTGTGAACCAAATCCTTGCGAGGATCTTTAGCAGCACCGGTCCCACAGCAGACTGAGGCAATTTAATTTCCTTAGAAGCATTAATTCCCTGGGGCACTCCCCCGCAGCCATCAGATCTGCCACTAATCACCGTCCTCTGCTGGCCTGCAGCGGGGACCAGTCAGAGGTCTGCTGGAAACTGCCTTTTAGTTAAGCAGAAAGCTGAATTTAAGGCTCATTTAATGGCAACACGCAGCTCGCATTTTTCTTGACAATAGACTGAGCACATTTTAATATCGACTGTTGTCGGTGAAGGTATCTAGATTAGACTGATGGGGCTATTTCCGTTCCTCCTGACTGCAGACGTTCCAGTGAATTAACCCTTAAAATGCTCCTAACAGGATTAGTCGGCAACACATCAACTCAAATTGTTCATACAGCTCAAAGGAGGACACTGCTAAGAAAGACAGACAAATATTGATTTATTAATATCAAGAGAGATCAAGTTAATCATTTTGAATTTCAACATTTGATGGTGGGTAATCTTTGTTAGGCTTTTATACAGCCACTTAAAAGCTAGAATACAGTATGTAATCAGACAAACAGCCAGTGACTTAGTAGTTAAACTCCACAAACAAAGTCATGACCTCTTTCAAAAACAGTTTAGGTTGTTTTCTGGTTGCAACTGACATGACTATGAGTTACTTTCAACCCAAAAAGATGAGCATTATTGAGCACAAACATATGAAGTACAAAATAAACACAAGAGGTTTAAAATTAAACTGTAAACCGACTCCAAAAAAGGAGTAAGAATAAACTAATTGGGTCCTCACTGGCCTCCAGAAGCAGACTGGGGAAAGAAACGAAGACCGAGGTGTAGTTACAGTAAATAACCACACGGTGGCAGAAATGCACGTGTGTTACCTTCACTCTGTCGATAAAGTTTTTGTTGATGCTTCCGCCGAAAGCTCGCAGCAGTTTGGGCGTTGGTGGCTTTGGTCCGAACAGAGCAAGCCCTTTTTTCTTCTCCTCCTCCACTTTAGCTGCTGCTGGACCTTTGGCCTTCATCAGTTTCCTACACAGAGAAATGAGCAGAGTCACACCTGCATCAGCACAGGTTATTCTCATACACTCTAATGTAAGGAAGCTGAAGTAGGATAATGTTAGTCGAAACACATTCAGACACTGTTGTAACATTAAAATTAGTACTTATGTACTAACCTATTAAAAATAACATTTATTTACAACAGGCATGGAATGGAGCAAAAGTCTGCTAAGATTCCTTTTCAAATCAAACGTATCGATTTGTGTATTTTATTTGATCTGCTGGAGTTGTACTTTAACCAACATCAATCTTCTGCGCATCTTTTTGCCCCCACTGTACATCTCGCTCACTTTCCCTTCCGGGCCAGAACCTTCTGGGACTCTGGGTAGTGGACCAGAATGTCAAACAGGTCTTTCTTCTCCAGGACAAACAGGTTAGCAAAGCCGTACGCTTTGACATTAGCTGTGCGCCTGTTCCCTCCATCTTTGGACGACTGCAGCAGACTGAGGAGAGAGAAGAAAATCCTTCAGCATGTTCTGTTCGCCACAGACTGGTCCAGACAAAAGCACACCTGATTTCTCCAAAGACGCAGCCCGCCTTCAGAGTGACGAAGACGATGCTGTTGTCAGGTCCTCCCACCACCTGCACCGCTCCACCCTTGATGATGTACATCTCTTTACCGATGTCCCCCTGCAGGGGAAAATAAGCAAACCCTCCATGTAGATGAGACTTGTGTGTTGTAGAACGAGGGTAAAGCTTCTGCTGGCGTTGAGGAACATCGACCACGTGACTCACTTTCTTCACCACAAAGTCTCCTGGTAAATAGATGATGGACTTGAGCCTCAGTAACATGTCCACCAGCATCTGCTGGTCACAGCCCTGATGGAAACCACAGGTATGTGAGTCTGAGCTGCACTGGGACTGCTGGTGTGTGTGGGAGCCCCGGAGGAGCTACCTTGAACAGGTCGATCTTCTGAAAGGTGGCCAGGTTGATGTCCACGGCGATGGCGGTCCTCATCACCAGAGGCATCTTATCCAGCAGCTCAGACTCGTCTGGAAACGTCCAGATAGCTTTAAACTCTTTCTTCTATTCCTCAGAAACCATAGTACTGACTGTGTAACTGACCCAACATGCCCTGCGCGTCCCAGGTGTACGTGTACCATGTACGGACGCGGTTCTGCACCATAGTGGGGATCCGGTTGGTCACCATGTAGGCGACAGTGCTGTCCATGTTGGACCTAAAGTAGGCCTGTCCTGCGGTGGCTGCACCAATGACGTCCCTCATCTGAGGCCAGAGGACAGGAACAATACAAAACGGTGATGAAAGATGGGGTGGAATAGGTCTTCTACTCTCGTTCCGAGACAACTGAAGCTACGACGAGTGCTTCTATCACGACGGGTTTTATCCAGCTAACCAGGAGGAATACGAGGTGGTCAGACTACTCTCTATCAGGCCGAGTCTCGCCGTTACCTGTCCAATCAAACTGGAGAACACAAAGACGCCCGTGAAAAAATTAGTCATCTGAAAGGTAATCTCAAAGACGGTATGGGGCTCGTTAAGACCCCCGATGTTGATCAGACTGCGGACAGCAAAGTAGTAACAACGCAGGTACCTGTGAAGAGGGTGGCAACATTAGAGGGGCTGTGAAAACATAGAACTGTCCTGCCTTTCCAGATACACCCCGAGCATCTGTGTGTGTGTGTGTGTGTGTACGTGCTGATGCACGGAGCTAACGGTCGGTTTTAGTGCGGACGTTCATCATTTTAAAATAAAAAAAATAGAAAAGAGGAAAAATGCTACAGTTGCAAAACAGAAAAAAAGATGCAGTTAAACTCCAGACATTCCAAAATAAACATGAATTACAAACAAACTACCTGTCCGAGAATGATGGACATTGAGAATGCCCCAAAAAGGTAGTTTGACATCTGAAAGATCAGTCCGAACATGGAGTCTGGAATGGGCAGCTCAGCGATCATCAGCAGGGATTTCTCCGCATAGAAGAAGCAGCTGAGATAACTGCAGCAGCGGCAGAGACGGGACAACAACAGACTTTCAGTGTAGGAGCATGTGGGAGCGTCCTGTGCTGTCTGTGTGGTGGACCTCCAGGTGGGGAGGTCCGCTAGAGAATAGAGTACAAGATTCCCTACAGCCGAATCATCAACTCTCTGGCCATTTAACCTACAGGATTGTGTTCAGAGAAGTTCTGGAGACATCAGATTTCTGCCCAGGACAACAAAAACTGGATGGATTATCGTTTGTTGCGCTCCAAAACACAAACAGCTCCTGGAGCTGGTTACTAAACCCATCTGATCTGTGTAACGTATGGTTGTATCCATGGCAACTGTTAAGTATGATGAGGATGACTCTGGGCCTGGCAGCAGGGGAGGTGAACAGTCCCACACTTACGCACTCCCGTTACCAGAATAGACCCATTTGGTCAGTCCGATGCCCTGGTAGTCCGATGCTACGTAGTACAGGCAGGCGTTGAGGTGGAGCATGAAGAGAAGATAGCCGATGGTCCGGATGACTCTGGAAGAGGAACAACTCCACTGTCTCATCTACTTTAATCGCGACTGCGAGGAGCCGTCACACACTCAAACCTGTTGCCCTGAAATCGGCCAGAGAATTTACCTCCAGATGTACGCTTTGGCCATGATGCTCTCTAGACGGTCGCTGAACTCAAAGAAGGTGTCAGCCTTGCAAAGAAGAATGACAGTAGTTAAAGGAACATCCCACCATCAGTCAAAGGCAGCGCGGCCTTAAAATCACCTTCAACAGACGATTGGCTCTGAAAATGGATTTGAACCCAAACTGGAAGTACAGCAGGTCGAACGGTAGAAGGGAAACCATGTCCAGCTGTGGGGGGACAGACAGATGTGTGAGCGGTTACCCACACGGGCTGTTTGGGAAATGAAAACGTCGGGGAAACCACCTTGAATCGCTCCGATTCTCTGTAGTTCTTCTTTGACATGATTCTGTCTTTCTGAAAGAAGAAGACAGAAGCTCTGGGATGACACTGTCAGCCGGTGCAGAGCGACCGGGGCAGAACTTACGATGATGTCTCCTGCTTTGACAAACTGTTTGCGGGACTGGAAGACGACTGAGTCGGCGAGGTAGATGAGGTCGGCCAGCGAGTCCAGGGTCAGCCACAAAGGGATGGCGCTCTCGGTGTGGTAGGGGAAGCAGAGGCGGGCTGTGATGAACCAGGTGTTGTAGTTGAAGGCCAGCGTCACCAGGCTGAGCCAGGCGATGTAGCGACGGTCAGTAAAAGGATCTATGGTGACCCCCAGGACGGAGTCCATCAGGTCTTCCACGGGTTTCAGCATGACGTCCACCGATGTCCAGAAGGCTTCGCTCAGCTTCGTCTTCAAGCTCTTCTCCTGTTTTACCTCTTGACTTTCCGCTTTCTTTTTCTCCTCCTCCTCCTTCTTCTTCTGCTCAGCCTCCTTCTTCTTCTTCTCCTGCTCCTCCTTCTTCTTCTTCTCAGCCTCCTCCTTTTGGATCCTCTCCTGCTCGGCCTGCTTCTTCCTCTCCTCTATCACGTTTGCGTAGACGGCTTTGGGCAACAGAGGTGCTGAAAGATCGACGCCATTTCCCATCAGAGACCCAACAACAACCACAAATGTAAAATCCTAATTGGTGAGATGAGTGTGTTCACACTCACTGACAGGGGGGGTGATCTCTGGAGACGAAGCGTACTGGTCAGCTACTTTGTCCTTGTAGATCTGCAGCCTGTCTTTCATCCGTTTGACGATGCTTCTGAGCTGCTCGTCCGAGTATTTGTTGATGACGATGGGCGGAGGAGGGGCCTCTACTTCTCTAAAGTTGGGAAATACCAGAGCGATTAGCCAAAAAAAAAAAAAAACCTTTGCTGAGACTGTTAGAACATTTTTTTAGGACATCAGGGGAATTGTAATGAGAAATACGAATGATGAACTAACTAACTAAAACTTGGTCATTTATTAAATGAGCTACTGATATTTGGTGGAAACCCAGCAAAAACCAAGCAGGTGAAGTCACTTCTGACGAAAACGACCACAGTCAGAATTGATGTGTGCTAATAATCACCAAATTATCAGAGGTCACCTGAGTTCAAGCAAATATTGAGAAATGAGAGAGACCAGATCAAAGTTATTGGATTAAAAATAATAAATAAATAAAATGTCCTCTCGTGCACTCTTGACACAAACTTCAATTCAACCATGACTGACCTAAAATTTATTTGAAATGTCACATGAAGACAAGAAAAAGCTGTAAAACACCCGAGACGCTGGCGTGCCACCCCCTAGTGGACAGACAGTAGTTCAAAATGTGGACGACAGAAAAGGACTTATTTTTTACCAAACATCCACTGTAACATCAGTCAGAATATATTATATGTAAAACTATTTTTTAAATCTATTTATTTTATTTGGTGGATGATGCATACTTGACAGCACGAGTTTCAAGATAATCTGAAATACCGATTGCTGATCAGCACAAATGCATTTAATCTAACTTTAAATCCATCATCATGATCAAACTAATGGAAATGCATTTACAGATGGTGCAGCATCTCTGAGCTCTCCTATCTAAAGCACTCCTCCTGATGGAGAGGCAAATATCCAACATCTCTTCCCCAAATCTCCAACAGCGCAGCTCTTTTCATTCCACATTTACCAGAGCTGAAAAGTACACATGTGCTTAAAATTGGGAGGATCAGCATAATCTCTCTGTACCTGTCGATTAATTGCCGGGCCAGAAGCGGCCTCGGTGAGCTTCTTAAAATTTAAAAGCTGAAAAGCTTTTAATCCACTTTCACGTCAGTAATATGCGCAGCGTGCCAGAAGATGAGGATCTGCACTCATCTCTGAGAGTGTTCCCTCTCCCTCTCCCTCCCATCTCCTCACTGAAGCTGATTAATTAGCTTCCACTCGGTGATTAATGTGATACCGGTTTCAGGTGCCAGCGTCCTGGCAACCGTGAGTTATTGTAATGTACACGCAGCTTTCTTACTGATAAATTCACTGTTTTAAACAAATGCGACAGGTTATATAAATATACACACACAGCTTTTGCCATTCTGATTCCTGAGACCTTTAGTGAAGTGGCTGAAGCACCAGACTCACCCTGCTGGTCCATCTGGAGCAGGGTCAGCAGGAGCTGGGGCAGGGCCTGAAGCTGGTGCTGGAGCTGGGGCAGGGGCAGGGGCAGGGGCAGGGGCAGGGGCAGGGGCTGGGGCTGGGGCAGGAGCTGGGGCAGGCCTGAAGCTGGTGCTGGAGCTGGGGCAGGGGCAGGAGCTGGGGCTGGGGCTGGGGCTGGGGCAGAGCCTGAAGCTGGTGCTGGTGCTGGGGCAGGAGCTGGAGCTGGAGCTGGGGCTGGGGCTGAAGCTGGAGAACAGTGGAAAAAGGTGTAAATTAGGTTGCATGAGTGCGAACCCTCCTGGAGTTTCATTCAGGCCAACATTGAGCTCGTCTCCATCCTCCAGTGAAATCTAATCTATACACAGATGAAACTCTGTTGCTGTCATTTTAAATGAATGACTTCGAGCATGTGACCGTTTCCTAAACCTCTTTAGCTACCGCTCTTGTGACTGCAGAGTTAAACTTGGTTTTTGAATTATTTTGAAGGGAATTAAAATTCCGACGCATGAAATAAGAGCACAAGGGGTGAACAGAAGCTGTGATTCAGCAGGCTGGATGGTTGCAGCTTGTGGGCTGTTCAGGGCTTGACAGGTATTAAGTGAGCATAATTAACTCTCCTGCATGCTAGGACCGACCATAAATAGATGGCCAAGTCAGGGTGGCTGGTTCTATTATTGTGATTCCTTCTCGTCTTAATGAACTGATACTGATCAATACCTCTGCTTTACAACTAGCTGCTAAATTGATTAAAACCATCTGTAAGTTCTAACACATTTCAAAATCAAGAAAAGAGACACTCTATATGTTCCATCAAATCAAAAACAAGGAACATCCTGTAAATTATTTCTAAATATTCCATGTTTTTAACGAAGAATGACTCACCCCCCCCTCCGTCTTCTGTTTTGGCCTCATTCCCCTTATTGGCTGGCTTCTCCTCCTACACCACAAATCAACATTTCCTACAGTCAGACGCCGCAGTAATCAAAGCGGGTCCATTAGAGAGACGTTTTAATTTAGGATGCACTTTTAAAGAACAGCTGATAGATGTGAGATGAGCAGGATTTTAAAAATACGCCTCCTGGGTAACAAACATTCCGATTCCTGGCAACACAACTGACCGTTTGACATGAATAGTCGCTCGGATGAGAATGTGACCTCAGAAGAAATGGAATGAAATATTGCTGTGATACAGGATAAATGCATTATTTCTGTGCCTGTTTGATGCCGGTCTCGGCTGCAGCTGCTGTAACTGGCGACACATCAAAGCTGCAGGGAACAAAGAGGAAACCGAGCCAAGCTGGTTTCCAGCTCTTACCTGCTGTGGCGCTGAAGCCGGGCTGGGCGTCACTCCGGAAGCCTCTGGCACCTGTGGGCCCCGGAAGAGGCCCTTCAACCTTCCAAACATGTCTGCAGAGCTAAAGGTTCCTCTGCACACCCATCTCAAGAAACTATGGAGACACTATGCAGAATGTTCTGATGCCAAATGAGCTGAATGATCCTTCGGCCATCACTGCTTTTAGCACCACTAATGCTCTACCCCCACCACCCCAGTGACATGTAAGCCCATCCCCAACTCATACAAAAGCCCAATAGGCTTATAGCTGATTACTTAAGAAGGGCTGAGGCACCTGAGGTCTGCCTGTGCATGTGTGTCACAGAACATACACACAGTATTAAATGATGGGAGCTTGTCCTTTAACCAGAAAAGAAACATGTTACACTATGGCCACTTATTCCTTCATGGTAAATTCAAAAACAACACAAAGATGTCGCACATATCAGGTGTAAAGAAACAGCATATGCAATCATAACTCCAGATTTCATGAAGTTATGGTTGAATAATATTTCTTAAAAATATTCCATCACCAAAGTGCGCAAGTTTATCCAAAAGATCCTTGACTGTCATCCCGGAAGTTTAGCTCTTCCATATCTCTTTATCATCTGCGAGATGTTTCTACAGATTGTGGTCAATTCACACCCCTGCCGGGTCTCTCAGCCGACGATATCAGAGAAAAAACATGAGCGGAACTTTTGGACCGCGAGAAACAAGATTCTGTGGTCTGATGCGACCAAGATGAAATGTTTAAAGGCCTTAATTCCAAGCATCATGGAGGATTCTTTGGAGGACCCAGTGGGTGGAGACCATGAGACCTGTTCATCTCTGATGACAGCTGGAGGGGGTCTGCAGAAAAGATGGCCAGAACTTCCTCAAATCCAGCTGTGAAAAGCATCAAACCAAACACCTGGAGGCTCCAACTGCTGCAAAGCTGCTCCCACCGAGTAAAGACTCTGAAAACTGATGTCAATGTGGGATTTTAGTTTTTCTTTTTAAATAAATCTTCTTATCTCTTTATCATTACCATATTGAGTGATCTTTTGGCTTTTCAACTTAGCAAAAGGAGACAAAATAAAGTGTGAAAGAAGTGGAAGGGCCTGAAACCTCTCTGGATGACGTCACATTGGTCAGGTAATAATGCAGAGGAGAGTTTTTACAATTAGACATAAAAATGATTCTGTTTGGGTGGTTCTAGTGTCTCTGTTCTATTTTCTAAAGTCTATTCTTAGTGGCTGAGTAGGAACAAGTAGTTTGATCTTTGAAGCAATTAGTCTGACAAATCACTCCCAGATTCTACTGGAACATACTTGAATATTGTTATTAAACCTGCAGACTGATGATGATGATGGTGGTGGTGGTGATGATGATGATCACCGCAACCAACTTTATCCGGTTATCAGGAAATAAAGTTCGCCTTTCTGATTAACCGCTCCCGCGGCGCTACTTTAGTTTAACTTTAATTCGGATAGAAAAGGAGGAGAAGGGCCACTAAAGAGTGTTTAAAGTGAGGGTTTATTTTAAACTAAATAAATAGTAAACAAACACCAGCATCGGCCTCCTCGTTCTTCTTCTATGGTTTTGTTGTTGGCGCCGTTTTAGACGCTGCGGTACGGGGGCGTGGTCGGGGGCGTGGTCGGGGGCGTGGTCAGCAGCCAGAACAGTGATCAGCTGATCACCTGCTCTTTATTGTCAGGTACAATGAAAAATACTGACAATTTGTTTTATTTAGAATTACGCTAACTTAAAGAAAAATCTCGCTTTTGTTGTTTATTGTCCACATACATTAGGCTCACCAATGTTTTGAACTACTAATACTGTACTTTTATAGACGTTTTAGGCATGATCTGTCACTCTGCCTACGTGATACATAAAAAAAAAGCTATTGAACGAACCCTACGATTATTTATGTTGCTAGTTTGTAGTGCTGTTTCCTGGTATTTAATGGCATCAAATCACAATATTTGTCCTCTAAAAGACAAATTCCTTTACACATTAAACCTTTAAAATGTATTGCGAGAATGTACATAAGAATCATTCGTATATGATGATCAGGTGCAATAATATTTAGCTATACCGTGTGAATGTATTCGGACTAGATTTTATGGCAGAAAACTGTTCCTTCAGATCAGTAAATCACAGTCTTCTCTGCATCATGAATACATCAGGCTGATTCATAATCAGTGTGATATAACTAAGGATAATCCATAAGCACAACTCCTTCATGCCATAAATCATGTTGCATATTCTTCCATATTCAGCCCAGATCTGGGTAAGATGCCTGTTGCTAAAAATAAAATGATCCACCCACTCAACCATCTTGTTGTCTGGCTGCACAACAGCCAATAAGAACCCAGAGCGATGCAGACGGGGCTCCACTCAGCCGTGGGCTTTGTTTAATGTGTCTTGGAGCATTCTCAAGGACCATTGACTTGTCTGGGATAAGTGAAGGAGGGGGGCGAATGGAGGCGAAAGCTGGCAAATGCTGATGCGCTCTTTCAAGTCTCTCCATCCTTCTGTTGAGCAGTAATGCAGGGAGATCCATGTCATCCATTCCATTAATCTAATTGAGCCTTTAGGGCTGCATCCAGCCTCATAGCATTGAGATATCTACCCTGGCCTGCTCGCACCCTTTCCTCCTAGCCATTTGCTCAAAGATGACAGATCACATGCATCATAAAGGATCTTCATGAAAATGGCCACCAGGCACAAGATATAGATCCAAACTGAACACATAAACATGCATTATGCTTCTTTCCGGTGGGGTGTGATGCATCTGACTCTCTCGTCCTGATACAAATGCCCGTTTTTATTTATGCTACATGCAGAAACCTGAATAAATGAGTTCAGATGAAGGAGCTGCAGGCCAGAAGAAAGATGGATCCTTCTGTTGTATCTGAGGAACATGCTGCCTGACCAAATATACTTTAAGACTTTTCCTCAAAATGCACCTTATCACTCATTTACAGAGGAATAAATAATGAATAATTCAATGTAATTACTTGTTGCCAAAATCCAATTGAAAAGCAATTAAAGTGTAAACTGGTTTTCATGAGAGCAACAACATTCAAAATGGGAAACACACGAGTTTGTTAGAAGAAATGATGTCAGAAACATTAGAAGTGGCTAAAAACTCCCTTCCTCCTTCTCTCCCTCCCTCCCTCCTTCCTTCTCTCCCTCCCTCCCTCCTCCTTCTCTCCCTCCCTCCCTCCCTCCCTCCTTCCTTCTCTCCCTCCTCCCTCCCTCCCTCCCTCCTCCTTCTCTCCCTCCCTCCCTCCCTCGCCCTTCCTTCCTCCCTCCTTCCTCTCTCCCTCCCTCCCTCCCTCCCTCCCTCCCTCCCTCACCCTTCCTTCCTCCCTCCCTCCTTCTCTCTCTCCCTCCCTCCCTCCCTCCACCTACCAGTGGCCTCCAGGGAAAGAATTGGCTCAAAACACTTTTGTAGAGATTAGAAAGAGCAATTTCTGCCGCCACCCACAGAATAACTCACAGGTGAGTGGAGGAGCCAGGACTCGGGTGACTCACTGCTATAATGGCTGGAACAACGAGCTGCTCTCAGAGACGCGTCTGCAGATTAGAGGGTCTGTCTGAGGGGATCAATTCAGAGACATCAGATGGTAAATGTCAAGGTGATTATAACTATTCTGTGAAAATCACGGCCACCTAACTACATAATTCATCCTTAAGCACCGAAGAAAGCAGCAATTTGTTCCAGGAAGTTACAAAGAATTATTTAAAGTATCTCTCTCAACTGCAGTGAAGGACCTTAACCCTGCTGGTGTGTCTCTCCGTAAGGGTAATAATTCCTGGGTCAACATTTGTTGCACCCATGTTGTCTTCCTCTCACAGGTCATGGTTCAACTGGGTTTAATGGTTTGACATGTTTTTGTGAAATATAAAAACATGTCAAACCATTTTAAAATTGAACACTGAAAAGACTTTCATTTAAAACTCAATAGCTTTAATAACATTGACATTTACTGATTTATTTTTTTAATTTCTTGTATGTGATGTTGCTGGATGGGTCAAATGGACCCGCTGATGTGAAACCAAGACGGAGTCATGTAGACACGGAATACTTAACCAAATAAGTGATTAGAATATAAAGATGAAACTAATTTTCCTGTTAAAACTTGGTACTCCTGGTTCAGGTGTGTTCAGTGCTGAGCTCTCAGCGTGTTTCTGCTGCCCCCTTGTGGCCACAAAATCACAGCACGTGTCAGGAGTTCATCTAACATTTGGAAAGAATAAATCTGACTGTTAGACCAGTCAAAATCAAAGAAAACAAACAGAAACATTTACCAATGTTGCCACTGTAGTAAAAGTCTATGTTGTTCATAAGTTGTTTCCTGGGGCGTAAGGTGTTAAACATCATACTTTAAATTTAGATTTATCACCGGCATTGGAGGAGTGTTAAATCCTAAACCTCAGAGCAGGCCCATAAGGATTAAAGTAATAATCCCTGAAATCCCTGCAGGAGGTGTTTGGCAAGTTTGTTGCTGAGTATTCTGGTATTCCAGCTAGTTTGCTGTTCTGTGGAGAAAGTTTGACACTGTTTGATACTGTTTAATTCCTGTTAAATGTTTGCTTGGAAAAGGCCTCTTATCTGTCTTTGCTATATAGTTACTTACCTAATAGCTTGGCTGCGTTTCATATATTTGCTCGCAACCATCTAAATCATGTTACATTTTGGTACAGAGAGAACATCTGTAAAGTTTTTAAATCAGAAGAAATACAAAGTTCATTTAGGGTCTCGGAGCCACGCCGTGCTGCAATTCCAACTCTGGCCAGAAGGTGGCAGGTTTTCATTTCCTATCGTGCGTTAGAGCAAGTTTGAAATTTGGAAAATGCAAAAGGAAGAAAAAGGCAGAAGAGAAGACACAGATGTGATCCAGTATAAAGACAGCAACATCTGGTGGAACTTCAAAACTGCACCAGGAAAACAAACACAAATTAATTATCACAAAACATTTAAAATGAAGGTTTAATTCCACCCTAATGCAGATGCTCAATCTTGATTACTATATTTATTACTAATAATAATAACCTGTTATTTTCCCTTTAATAAGATAGATAGGCCCCTTTTCTTTCCATCTGGAAAAAAACAATGGGCCAAAAAAAAATCGCTCCCACGTGTGTTTGTGAGACATCTGAAGGAGGACAGCATCAGGACAAATTCATACTTATATTTTTGTTGGAGCTGAGATCCCTGATATCCTGAATCTTCACTCTTTCCATTAGAAATCATCCAAAATATAATTGATTGTCAGCGTCACTTCTTCCTGTGTGTGTGTGTCTGTGTGAGTGTGTGTGCTGAGGCGTCTCACTGAACGGGTGCGTTGGGACACTCTGAATAAACGTTCAGAGGGATTCAGATGACCTCTTAGCTGCTCAGGAGATGAAGCAACAGGCGAGGACGTCAGGAAGGCCGTCTCTGCCACAGCTGGTGTCTAACAGCAGGTCTGCATGGTCCTTTAGTCCGTACGAGTTTGTGTTGACGATCCAAAGCCCAGGCGATCGATTACTGCACATAAACAGGAAAGAGAGAGCAAAAAGAAAGAAAGTAAAGGGGTAGAGAAGATCCACAGATGACAGGGCTCGATCGAAGACTATTCTGCCTCTGAGTAATGAAAAATGGATGCTCTCCTGCTGACATGTTGGTCATTTCTCATTAACAGCAACAGCACATTTGATTTCTCTCTCTCGTCCTCTTCTTGTTGTTATTTCAGTGTGTGACACAGCCGTTGGCATCAATCAGGTCGTACACGACGAGGCTGTCAGCCGGCGTTAATCCACAGTCCAGCTCATCGACACACCTCACAAAGGTCCACCGATGCTAAAAGACACAAGCGCCTGGGTCACCAGGCAGATCAGAGATATGATGGGATGAAATTTCAATCATTTCTGTGAGGATGGAAAAGCATTACAGCAAAAGAGAATTAACATCTAGGACAGCGAGGTCAGCACAGAGTGATCATCTGTTCCTTTGAAGATCTCAGGTCGTAGAAGCTGAGGAACTAAAAAATACACCTGCAGCTGTAATTTTCAACCTTCGTCTTATCTCAGAACTGGAAATGACTTCCATCTTTCCTCTCATCTGGAGCTGGAGATGACTTCCTTCATCACAATTGTTTTAAGAAAACTTTTATGCAACCACAAGCTTTAACTATATAATGATGCAAACACACATGTTAGCATCCGATTCCGTATCCTGGGGAGATGAGCTAGCGCTAAATTTTCCCTGTTGATTGTAACTTTAACATCCTTAACTTGTCTAAATTGAATTTCTTAAAGTTGTCATTAGCTTGCTGATAACAGCACATACAATGAAGTTGAAAAGGTGTGATGAGAAATGCCTTGATAGCACTTTTACCACACACACACACACACACACACACACACACACACACACACACACACACACACACACACACATGCATTTTGTGGAGAACAACAGGAGGAAGGTGAAGGTTAATGAAAGGTGTGTTCTCATCTTGTCCTGTGCCACCCTCCACAGATGGAGACACTGATAACATCCTCTTCCTCATCTCCTCAGCTCTCTCCCCCACATTAACCCCCCACATCCTTGGATAAAAACAGCAGCCTGAAATTATCCAGGCTGTAAAAGCGATTTCTTTAGTATAACCTCAACTTGCTTCTGATGGTGCTTGTCGAGATCATTTCAGAGCTATGATGCCAAGGCTTTAATTTTTCTTTATTCCCCCATATGTGCATAAAAAGGCTTCGAAAAGGTTCTGGACCACCATCAGGCGTCTGAGGAAGGGGAAGCAGTGCATTGTCAACACTGTGTATAGTGGTGATGGTGTGCTGCTGACCTCAACTCGGGATGTTGTGGATCAGTGGAAGGAATACTTCGAGGACCTCCTCAATTCCACCAACGCGCCTTCCAGTGAGGAAGTAGGGCCTGGGGACCTGGAGATGGGCTCTCGTATCTCCGGGGCTGAAGTTGCCGAGGTAGTCAAAAAACTCCTCGGTGGCAAGGCCCCGGGGGTGGATGAGATCCGCCCAGAGTTCCTTAAGGCTCTGGATGTTGTAGGGCTGTCGTGGTTGACTCGACTCTGCAACATCGCGTGGACATCGGGGGCAGTGCCACTGGATTGGCAGACCGGGGTGGTAGTCCTTCTTTTTAAGAAGGGGGACCGGAGGGTGTGTTCCAACTATAGGGGGATCACACTCCTCAGCCTCCCTGGTAAGGTCTATTCAGGGGTACTCCAGAGGAGGGTCCGCCGGATAGTCGAACCTCAGATTCAGGAGGAGCAATGTGGTTTTCGTCCTGGGCGTGGAACAGTGGACCAGCTCTACACCCTCAGCAGGGTCCTCGAGGGTGCATGGGAGTTTGGCCAACCAGTCCACATGTGTTTTGTGGACTTGGAGAAGGCATTCGACCATGTCCCTCGGGGGTCCTGTGGGGGGTTCTCCGAGAGTATGGGGTGTCGGGCCCGCTGATACGGGCTGTCCGCTCCCTGTACGATCGGTGCCAGAGTTTAGTCCGCGTTGCTGGCAGTAAGTCGAACTCGTTTCCGGTGAGGGTTGGTCTCCGCCAGGGCTGCCCTTTGTCACCGATTCTGTTCGTGACTTTTATGGACAGAATTTCTAGGTGCAGTCATGATGTTGAGGGGATCCGGTTTGGTGTCCTCAGGATCGGGTCTCTGCTTTTTGCAGATGATGTGGTCCTGTTGGCGTCATTCAGAAATCCAAGACCACCACGTGTCTCTTAGATCCCATCCCAACACACCTGTTGAAGGATATTTTACCATTGATAGGCAGTTCTATCCTGGACCAGATCAATGGTTCTTTAGTGACAGGTTATGTACCCCAGTCCTACAAGGTGGCAGTGATTAAGCCGCTGCTTAGAAAAACCATCACTGGATCCTGATGTCTTAGCAAACTACAGGCCGATATCCAACCTTCCTTTTATCTCTAAAGTTCTTGAGAAGGTGGTGGTGGCTCAGTTACTGGAGCACCTGCAGAGGAACAGCCTGTTATGAGATGTTTCAGTCAGGCTTTAGAGCTCATCACAGCACAGAAACGGCACTTCTTAAAGTTACTAATGATCTTCTCATAGCTTCAGATCATGGACTGGTCTCTATGCTGGTTCTGCTAGACCTCAGTGCTGCTTTTGATACAGTTGATCACAGCATCCTGTTACAGAGACTGGAACATGTGATTGGGATTAAAGAGACAGCACTAGACTGGTTTAGATCATATTTATCTGATAGATACCAGTTTGCTCATGTCCATGGTGTTCCCTCCTCATACAGTAGGGTTAGCCATGGGGTTCCTCAAGGTTCTGTACTTGGACCAATCCTCTTTACCTTGTACATGCTTCCCTTAGGGACCATCATTCGGCAGCATGGGATAAATTTTCATTGTTATGCTGATGACACTCAGCTTTATTTATCCATGAAACCAGAGGAGACAGAGAAGTTAGTGAAGCTCCAGACCTGTCTTAAAGACATAAAGTCCTGGATGTCTTCAAATTTCCTCCTCCTTAACTCAGGAAAAACTGAGGTCATGGTGTTTGGTCCTGAACCTCTCAGGGATAGATTAGCTCATATGATCACTTTAGATGGTATCTCATTATCATCTAGTCTGTCTGTGAGGAATCTAGGAGTAATGTTTGACCAAAATCTCTCCTTCAACTCACACATTAAAACAGTCTCTAGAAGTGCCTTTTTTCACCTGAGGAACATCACAAAGATCAGGAAGCTACTGACTCACCATGATGATGAAAAGTTAGTCCATGCATTTGTTACTTCCAGGCTGGACTATTGTATTTCTTTATTATCAGGGTGTCCAAACAACTCTTTAAGAAGCCTCCAGCTGATCCAAAATGCTGCAGCCAGAGTTCTGACAGGTATTGACCATAGAGGTCACATGACTCCTGGACTGGCGTCTCTTCATTGGCTGCCTGTTAAATTTAGAATAATTTTTAAAACCCTCCTCCTGACCTACAAGGTCCTCAGAGGCCTAGCTCCATCCTACCTGGAGGAGCTAGTGATACCTTATCAGCCCAATAGACCGCTCCGCTCTCAGAATGCTGGTCTACTTGTGGTTCCCAGAGTCTCTAGGAGTAGAATGGGGGGCCGAGCATTTAGCTACCAGGCCCCCTGCTGTGGAACCAGCTCCCTGTCCAGGTACGGGAGGCTGACTCCATCGCTACTTTTAAGATCAAACTTAAAACCTACCTCTTTGAAAAAGCTTATTGTTACTAATTCAGTAGTTGCAGTTACTATCATAGACAGACAAATTATCATACTTAGGGGGTCGTCTAATCGTTAGGTCACATCTTAGCTATGCTGCTATAGGCCAAGGCTGCCGGGGTCCGGAAACATAATCACCTGACAGGCCTCTGTCACCCCCCTGGGTCATGGTTTCCTCTCCCCTCCTCTCCTCTCCTCTCCTCTCCTCTCCTCTCCTCTCCTCTCCTCTCCTCTCCCTCCTCTCCTCTCCTCTCCTCTGCCCCTCCCTCTCCTCTCCTCTCCTCTCCTCTCCTCTCCTCTCCTCTCCTCTCCTCTCCTCTCCTCTCCTCTCCTCTCCTCCCTCCCCCCCCCCTCCCATCAGCAGGAGGGTCCCCCTACATGAGCCTGGTCCTGCTCAAGGTTTCTTCCTGTTAAAGGGGAGTTTTTCCTTGCCACTGTTGCTTGTCTGGGGTCAGGCCCTGGGATTCTGGAAAGCTCCTTGAAACTATTTTGATTGTAAAAGACGCTATATAAATAAAGATTGATTTGATTTGATTTAGTAGGGTTGGTTGAGTTTACCTGAGTTCACTTCCTGTGTTTCACTGGCCTAATGTGAGTGTGGGCTTCTTGACTCTTACAAAGTGCTGAAATGCATTTATGAATTGTATATATTGATATACAGTAGGTGTGTGTATGTGTGTGTGTGTGTGTGTGTGTGTGTGTGTGTGTGTGTGTGCAGTACTGCTGACCTTATATCACTTCCCAGTGCATTGCAGTTTTCTCCACCCAGGCCTGCTGTCTCACCAGATTTTCTCTTTCAGGGAGGTGTGGGGAGTCGTGGTACACACACACACACACACACACACACACACACACACACACACACTTCCTTCAGGTTTTCCTGAGTGATTGTCTGCCAGACAGGAATTGCGCACACCCCCCGCCCCTCCTGCCCCCGTCACCCTGCTGGGGAGGCAGCACCTGTCCCTGCACATCCATGTCAGGTAACGCTTCCCTCGGGGACAGGATGTGATGGGCGTCCAGCCCCGGTGCTCCTGGGTAAAGGACGGTGGAAGCGCAGAGCCTGATGTTTGTTTTCTGAGGGAACCTGAGGAGAGCCGTCACAAGGAACCTGCTTCAGCGGCACTTTCATCATGCTCTTCTCTGTACTTTTGTCTCTTTTGCTTTCTTTAGGAATCAGCCACATTCCTCTGTCTCAGGCAGATTTTTCCAGTTCTCTTTTACTTCCCCTAGGATTGTTCAAAGAGATGAACATGAAGGAGGGCATTTCCATTTTCCTTTCCTTCCTCCGTTCCACATGTTGTGTCAGCCTGATTCTACTTCCTGTTCTTATGCCGCCACTTAAATAACTTAATTAATACAAAGCTTTTATATCTAAAAAGTTATTCGATTCATTTTCCAAGACTACTCCCCTCTACCTCCAACCGTAGTTCTAAAATTAGAAGCTCTACTGTGAAATTGTTGCATATGTTAGCATCACAGTGGTCAGCCTGGTCCCCTTCGTGCACTGTACACACACACACACACACACACACACACACACACACACACACACACACACACACACGTATCTATCTTTGTGGGGACAGAGTTGTTGCTGCTGCTCATTCCCTAATTTCAGCAAAAGGTAATGGTTCTGCTCTTTATCTATTCCCATCACACATCAATTTACAGGCATCTCTAATATATGTCTGAGCAGCTGGGGGGTCCTTCTGATGGGGGGTGTTACTACAGAAGATCCATAATAATTAAGATGCAAACTCAGGGAAAAACGGCAGAATAGCAACGAGGTCTTTATTAAGAACCGCTGGGATGCGTCCAGTCAATAACCATCACAGTAAAGCGGATGTGGAAACGCTGTAGCCTTCCTGAACCAGAAAATGGGATCAATATGGAGCAGGTCTCCGGCCGTCAGGCTCGGTGACTCACACGGGCTTCAGCGATGCGGAGCAACATCCTGCAAACACAAACTTTTCATTTCAGCCGTTGAGTCAGCCCCTGATGCAAATCAGCGGGATATTTCAACTGTGCATCAGTTGTGCCTGGGTGTTACCGCGGTTACATGCACCCCTGCTTGATTTGCTGTTGCACGTGTACGTGCAGGAATCAAAGGACTTCACTGTATAGGAGACAGGGGCTCTGAAGCCTGTCCAGCTTCTACACACACACACGTGCACACGCGCGCACACACAGCAGCTTCCTTAAACACGACTTTCCTGTACATCAATTTCACCCTCAACTCTTTTCACGCTCATCTCTGCTCTTTTTTATTTAAACTCTGCCGGCAGGAGAGAGGACGAAGAAAGAGGTTAATGTCGCCCAGGTGCTAATCGCACGGTGGAGAAGGAGCGCTGAGACGGGAGTAGCTGAAAGACAGGAAGATTCTCCTCTAATCTGGCTCTGACAGAGGAGGACTGAGTCATCCTGTGGGGCCCCACAATGCTAAATGACTTTTCCTTCATGTCTCGCTCGGAGGGTCAGCTGAGGTGCTGCCTCTTCCTGGATGAGTTGGGACCACGAAAATCCCCAAAGGAAAGAAATTCTATGTTTTCTTCCCACTTTTATGGGCTAGGAAGTCATTTGAGGGTGGAAGAGAAGGTTAGTGGAGGTGGTGGCGCCAGTCATTACAATACACAACCTCCTTCTGCTCTCTTGTGGCCTGAGCCGTTTCTTCAGCGTGCTGGCGGAACAAGAGATGGAAAGTTTGCCAAATGCGCAGAAAATTACCCACCGGCTTGGTCGAGAATGACAGAGGACTTTTCAGGGGAAGAGAAGAAAGCCACACTAGGTAAACTCTGAGTCAATCTGTGGGGTAACACGTGATTCTCCTGGTTTTACCAACAGCACAGAGCATAAAAACATGGTGGTCGTGGTTAGTGGGGGGGTGTTGCGTTACTTAGATTTACACCTGGACTCTTTTATTCAGAGCTCTGGACGTCAGGAGCAGAATGGATATTTGTTCTAGGCCGTTCCCTAAGCTAATATCTGGGGATCGCTGCTTCAGATCTCTCTGTAAATGTGCTGTTTTAGGCCCGGGTTCACCTTTTTTGCCCCCTCCCACTCGCCATTGGACGGCCTTTTTTCAACATCTGGATTATTCCCTGACCTGCGCCTCCTTCAGGCTCCTTCCCACCCGCGTATTTCTGGGATGTATGAGGACTCGTGCCTGACGTGCTCGGGCTCGTGGACGCTGGTGATCCCCTGCTTTTGCAGACATGATCCGAAGTTCTCCTTAAATACATCTCAGGTTTGTTGGTTCGAACCGTGGAAGAAGCTGCTGTACGTGCATGAAGGCGACGTGAACGGGGTCAGAAGGTGACTCTCGCTGGTCGTCTACAAACGAGCTCATTAACCTGCACTCTATATTTATGTCCCCATTAGCATTATAATTACCTGCTAACTATCGGCGTTTTCAAGCCGAACCTTTCGCTGGCGGCGTGACCAACTCGACAAAACCAAACCTTTTTGCAGTACGACATCATTATGGTGAAGGTTTGGCTCCGTTTGGACAGAAAAATTACAAGACAGAGTTTGGGAAAGATTACAGTAATTGGCGAAAATTACATTTGGCTAAAATTACCCCCAAAAACAGCGACTCCAGCAGCAACATACTGTTGAAACATGCTACTATTTTCACCCTGTTTGTCTCGAGGGGACTTTCCCTGCTTCATTTCACACAAAAGGCACAATTCCATTGTGTGTTTGCTCTAAAGATGGAAACTATAATGAACTTTTTTGACAGCGGAGACACAGACAGCCCCAACTGATGGCAAATAATGAACCTGATTATAATTGAAATTGAGCTTTTAGCTAGAGACATTGACCTGATGGAGACGTTTCATATTCAGGGCTATTTTCCCAGCCACCAATACAAAAATGTACCCAGGCTGGTAGCTAATCCTCCTGCTGCTCCGTCTCATAGGCACTCAGTTGAGATGCACCGAGCTTCATTTCATTTGAAATATTATCAGTCTAATCTCCGTGCAGAATTCCTTTCTGTGCAGATTCGGATGTCTCTGGCTGGAGAGGGATGCAGCAGCCGGGTCCTCAACATCTGCTGCTGCTCTCAGGGAAAGAATCCAGGAGAACCTAAACAGCCATTAGGCATTAATCAAAGTGTGTGCTCTGGTTTCTGCTGCTCGGATTTACTCCTGGACGATGGCGGGGGGATATTATGCCCTCTGGCTCTCATTGCTCTGGCCTCGCTGTGACTGCTGACGTTTGGCTGAGGAGTGAAGTCAAACATGACCGTTTGAGTGTGGGAAGGCTTGAAGTGTCTGAGGCTCTGTGCTGCTGGTGTTGGGGGCTGTTTTCCACGTTGTCTCGGTGTTGGCAGCATTATACTTGTCATGCCTACTGCAGCAGAGCACGAGAGGACGGGTCCTTTCAGGACAGCGGAGGACATTCTTGCTGCTCTTTAGAGGTTATTTCCCGCTTTTCCGCCTCACCATGCATTATCCGGTGACAGAGGTGTCCCAGGCTCCGCTCTCCTCGCCGTGATGGATGGTCCTCGGTGTTCCACAGTGGCCACAGTGATTGGCTACCCCTGATAAACCCTTTAAATGACTTCAGGGGGGACTCTCGTCCCTCAACAGTCCCCCAAATATACAGCCTTGTCCCGTTCTCCTGTTGCAGGAGGTGAAACTGAACCACGCTGCCCTTTTCCTTACATCTGACCTTTGACTCCCTAAACTACTTTTTGAAGAAAAAGTGCAGCAAAGATAAAAAGAAAGGACGCCGGAGACTGTCAGACGAGCAGTTCCTGTCTTCAGATACCACACAGATAAAGCGGGCGATGGCGCTTTGACTCCATCGTCACAGCCTTATAACCACGAGCCTTCGTGGCCCTTATCGCCGTCCTGCCCACCGCGATACTTGTAAGCTGAAGCGAGCCATCCTTCATGCATGATTGATTACGGGCTCTCTTTCAACTCAGCAACGTTCACACAGCCAGCGTGGCTCCTGAAACTCTGCGGCGACGATGCCGGAGGACCTAAAACTGTGCGGCTGGACTCAGCACGGCTGGGATTTAAACGATGGCAGAACCCAGACAGAATGAATCGATAATCCAGCAGAAAAATGCCATCAGCACACTCCTGTGCACGTCAGATTAGCCTCCGTTACGCAGCAAGGAAGCGCATACAAGCAGCCTGGTGGGACGTGTTATTTCTCAAATCAATCAAAACCTGCTTCTTCACTCTTTTAATTTAATATATTTGTCTGTGCACTGTTGGAGCACAAGAAGCCTCCAGAGTTTAGAGCATGTGTGCAAAAGTGTGTTTGATGCCAGTCGGTGTGAAGTGCTCTATGTTTATGATGATTGATCGATCGCTGTTTAACACGGCTAATTACGCTGTTTAGCATTCTCAGGCTAACTCGGGGCAATAGGCTTTATTTCAATCTGTCAACGCAGGTTTGCTTGGACCGATGGAACACGCTCCCTGTCTGTCTCCCACATCTGTTAGACCCAACAGGCCCATTTCTGGACAGGGAAAATGAAAAATACATTCAAAATGTACAATCGAGCTCAAATTTTCTCCATTTTGGATCAACGTGCTGTATCACTGGCTGACAGGAATAGAGGCCAAACCATTTTTCTTCCGAATAAAAGCCTTGGAATATCGAAACCAGGGGTTTTTTTTTTCTTTTTGAAGTGTCCAACTCCACCAGTCACCCCCAAGGCTGGGAATGATAAACTTCCCACACGTTAATGAGAAATGTATGGAAGGATTAGAAGGGGCAATTATTATTATCGCTAGAAAACGTATGATTAGTGTCAGTGAGTGGAAGCTGCGCTCTGCATCCATTATAAATGTTTATTTACTGTGAGAGCAGCATGAAGACCAGCGCAGCGCGGCTGATGGCCTGACGCTGGAGTGGAAAGAAATGCTTAGCTCAGCTGTTCTGGGATTTTATTCATCCTCCTAACTTTTCATTACTGTACACTAACACATTTTCCATAAAGAGGAGGTCACATGATGAGACTGAGGTCGGTTCCTCACTGATGAGCCACTGTTGCTGTGGGGAAGCTTCTTCATCATACTGCTCTGGATTCATGAATAATCATGCACTTGTGGACTTCAGTGACAGAGGTGTGATGTTGTTCCATTATTTGACTGACAAACAGCTTTAAACAGGCTGGAGAGAAATTAATGACTAAATAATAACAATAACGATGACGCGAGACCTTCAATGCAGCTAGTTTAAGTTTTAAGTGTCAAAAGCTTCAAAGCTGATCGCAAAACATGTTGGCGTGAAACATCAACCTGTGATTGAGCTCTTATGGAGGACTGTGGGTTCCAAAACCGGCTGCAGACGGAGCCGAAACCTGAACGACCTCTGCAAAACCATCTGAACGTCAGGGGAAACGGTCCAATTCAGGCTAGAAAACTGCTGCTTTTTGTTTCTATTCCTGTCAAATGTGAAATTAAAGAGACTTGTGGGACGTTGCTCCCTCAGGAATAGAAACAATCCTCATGGCGTGTGTGAGCTCACACCCGGAGTCGATGAAAAAGCATCCGCGACAAGTTCCAGCTCTGCTGCTGTCAGTCTCTCGCACGTAAACACAGCCCACAACCTCGCGGTGGCGTGATTGATGCCTCCGACCTATTCGCTGAGCCGGCTGCCACATCGGCAGCCAAACAACCCTATCATCATCATCATCATCATCATCATCATCATCATCATCGTCATCGCTGCTGCGAACCGTCACGCAGGAGCAACAAACGCAAGCTCCCGGTTTGTTTTGCTAAATTTCCATGTTGCTCCTGAAAGGCTGATTCTTTTCCCACCGCTGCCGTTCTGATCCGCCATCCTTCCCACCTTCCTGCCACCCACCCGCCCCTTCCTGTTTCTCCTGCGCCTGCTTCCTCTCTTCTCATGCATATTGAATATCCGGATACATGGAATCTTGGACTGGAGGATGAACAGGATCCGGCTCAGAGGGACGGTTCTTGGCCTCTCACGTGGCGTGATTGAGAACCTGCTTGGTTCTGGGACTCTGGGAGGGTTTGGGACTGTGTGTGAGTGCTGCTATAATAGTGAGGCGGTGTGTTTTCGGTGTCGTGGGAGTAATGGAGCCGGCTGCTGGGGAGCGTGGATGTCTGCGCCGCTTCCCGCTCCCTCGGCCCATTTTCGCCAGAGAACAACAGCACAAATCTGGGCGTCGTCCCTCCTCCCAGATTTGTTTATTCCCCGATTTACGCCACTCTCCGTGTCCCGCATGCAGCTAATTGCTTCCGCTTTGCCCGCCATCATAATCCCTCATAAGTTACAGTGGATCAATCACTGGAACCGGAGTCTGGCACAAAAATCCATCTGCGGGAAAAACAAAGCAACGCTTCCTTCTTTTGAACGGACAATTATTGGTGGAGAGAATGTGAAGAGCAAACGTCAATATCGGGGAAATGATGCGGTTTTGGACAGGACATTGATGAAATGCAACTATGGGCTATTTGCCTGATTGCGGCTCTCAAAGACGCTTGTGTGAGAGAGACGCTTCGATCTGGCGGCTATAGATCCCCCGGATGAGAAAAACAAAATCTAAGAAATGAATCTGATTTTCCTGGAATGAATTAAAGTCCTGCTTGATGGAGCAGACCCTGGTCCTGCCATGAGCACTCCCACGTCTTCTTCTGTTTCTGGCTGGGGTCAGTTTGTCCTGATCACATGACTCAGAGGACACTTGGGCTGCTTTGTCCTGTTTCCCAGCCCGGTCTCTGCGTCTCTGGTGTCGATGGCCTCTCGGTGCCTTACAGACCCAGAGCAAGCAAGGGTGGCAGGGAGAAGCCTTGAGCAGGACCAGGGTCATTGAGAGGACCCCTGTGCTGATGGTAGAGGGTAAAAGTGGAGGAGGAGGGTAAGAAGAAGGGAGCCGCTAGGAGGAAGGACAGAGGAGACACAGATCTCACCTTCAACACCACTGAAATGGAGCCTTTGAGCCTTTGTTGCTCCTCGAATCACCACGAATCCACCCTGAGCTGCAGAAATGTGACAAATATATATTTTAGAGCAAATAAAAAATCCATAACTTTTGCAGACAGCAAGTGTATAATCGGGTGTACGTCGTTCTGGGAACAAAGAAATGGATTATTGTTGGAACGTGTCTCTCAAAAGCCAGGAGAATCGTTGAGAGGAGAACAAAAGAGATGAGAAGGGTTGGACCCAAGAAGAGAGAACAGATGGAGAGAGAGACCAACATCCAGCAGAGGAAGTCAGCGTGGACCGTTCCCTAAACGGAGGCTGCACCTGACAGATGACTGACAGACGGAGGGGAGCACGCACACACACACACACACACACACACACACACACACACACACACTTTTCTCATGGTTTACTCTTGATTTTAGTCTCAAGAGCTTGGATTGTTTCATCTTAGCATACAAATGAGGGAAACTGATTAGGCCAGAGACGTGTGTGTGTGTGTGTCTGTGTGTGTGTGTGTGTGTGTGTGTGTGTGTGGTGTGTGTGTGTGTGTGCGTGTGTGCGTGTGTGTGTGAAATGATTTTTTACATAATTCCATGGGTTTCCTTCTTTTCCTGCCTCTTATGAGGTCAACATAGGTGTTCTTGGACTGTGGAAACAGGAGACCAGCCCAGAACCTTCTTACACTGTAGCTGCGCTGATGAGAAATGACAGAAAAAGGAAATAAAAATGAATCAAACCTCCGTTTAACAGTTTAATCTCTACTTATTCATTCTTTTTTTCAAATTTCAGATGACTCCCACCTTCTGCTGCGGGGCCTCCTTGTTAGGTGGGACAATGAGTGATCCTCAGACATCAAACATGGCTCAACCTCAAGACCACACACACATTAATCCAGTCATGTCTGACATGTGAGGGTCCCGTCCAGCTTCATCGTGTGACGGACTGGCTGTGAGAACATGCTTCACACAGGTCTCCGTTCAACCAACACGGCCGGAGATGCTGTTCTGTTGCGGTTCGGTCCAACACCAACAAACCAGGGAAATGAAAACACAACCTTCTGTCTTCTGTGGAGACAAACATGTGGAGATGAAGCGCCAACAAAGGAGTCAGTGTCTGACACAGACATCCGTCCAAAACACACATCTGCAGCCAGGTTCACACCCTTCTAATTAGCTACGCCCGCTAATCAAGCAGGAGATATTTATTTTATCTGCTTATTGCATCACATAGATGTTTGTTTACGACATGAGACCACGTCCTGATGTTCATTAAGATCCCAGCTTTTATGAAGAAAAGACAGGAAAACGAGTCTCTGTTGACAGTGAGGCAATGATCTCATCCTGGGAACTGTCTAATGAGCAAACACACACACACACACACACACACACACACACACACACACACTTTGGCTAGCCTGTGTCGATTCAGACAGGAGCTCCACTTTCCCACGCTACCAAACTGACGCAGGCTTTGCTGGAATCAGATACTGTGGAATATTTTCTCACTGGACACTCTTTCGGAATATTGTGTGTCATTTCCAAACAGTCACGCTCGGCGGCTTCGTGCTCATTTCTAATCACACGCTCACAGACACATACGTGGAGACCTCACAGGTCGCTTGCTCTTTGGCGGGATCAAACGTGCACGAAGATGAAGGTAGCGCTGCTAAAATGTAGCACGCTGGGCTGGTTAGCATCGGCGACAGACTGGAGACATCTTGTTGTGGGGGTCAAATTTGGCTGAACTATTTTAAATGAGGGACGACGCTGATGTTTAGAGGAAGTGCACAAGGCCGTTCGTTCCTGAGAACTTTGACTTTTCTCTTTTCATCTTCGCTGCTCTCCTCCACCCAGCTCAGCTACAGTGTATAAGAATTTAACCCCATCTTAACCCCTCTTGTGTGGTTCATTTGGTTTAGCAACAGGATCACGTAGTCGTCCGTGTTGTGCAGTCAGTCAGCGCTCATGTTTGTGGTGAGCAGTGAAGGGAAAACTGATCTACAGTCAGCTCCAGTAATAGTAACCGGTAAGCTCGCGACTGCTGCCAAATGCTGCCTCAATAAGCACAAAACAGGCTAAAAACTGTAGTGGGAAGCTGCCCAATCTGGCAGTCATGTAGGAAGTTGAGGTGAAGGCAACTGAGAGTGAACTCTAATCCCTTCAGGCTTCATGTAAGCATTATTTAAAGAAGCCTTCATCTTCAGCCGTGACAGGAATGCTATCATGTATCGACGGTTAATCTTGCTGCTCGGTGAAAAAAAGAACTAAAACTGGGTTGGACCCAGAGGCGGATGAACCCAAACACAGCGCAACCGCACTTCCATAGCACATCGCTCTGAATGCTCCAAGGTCTGTGTGCAGATGAGGTCAAAGGTCGCACGACAAATACAGCAGCAACTCTGTGTGCTGAATCCTAAACAGGACTGCTTTTATCCAACTTTTACAGAAAATTCTCTGACAACTGAAACCACCCACCTAAGCTTGTAAATTGACATGTTCTCCAGCCAGAAGGACACTTTCCTTTGCTCTGTCTGCAGCCAGGCCTAAATTAGGCACACACACTAATTAGCAGGAGTTACCAGTACACCCAGTGTGAGGACGCTCTCAGGTTTATTGGTTCTAGTTGATAGTAGTGTGAAATTTTGGCTCCGCCAGCACCTGCTCTTACTGAAGAACAGGTTTCCTTTTATGTGTTTGGCTCAGAAATGTTCTCCCAGTCAGGCTGAGGACACCGAGCAGATCCGGATGGTAACAACACATAAAGTTGAGATTTACACCATTCGCTGCATATTTGACTGCAAGAATTTTCAGTTCCGGCCGGCCAGTCAAAGTTTTACTGATCATTTTGATAGGCTTCATCTTTCCAGTCTTTTAATCAAGCGGGATTAAACCTTTGACCTCGGGGGATTGCAGGTGCCGAAGCGTCGGGTTTGCTCCCGTTGGGCCAACGGCGGTGGAGCAGCAGCAGCAGCGTGTTACATGATACATCCCCAGGGAATGAATTCATTTCCTCTGGAAACGCTGGTTCCTTTGTAGGCATCTGGCCTCAGCTGAGAACATTCAGCTGTCTTTTTCTTCTCTCCATCCATCCCATCCAGGATGCTGCATAATGGACTGATTACAGCTTCAGCTGCCTGCTGATTGTGAGTGGAGGCTTCAAACAGGCTGAAAGCTGCTGCTAATGCATCGCACGCTAGCTTGAACAGTTACGTGCATGCTATAGGTGTGATAGAAAATATACAAAGGGCTCTAAAGCCACAACAGCTTTGAAATTATATGATCAAGACGTGACTGAAGGATCTAAATTCAGCGACAAGTTCACAAAAACAAGCATTACAGCTGTTTAAGTCCTCACTTCCAGATAATCCAACTGCGCTTTAACATATACCAACATTTACAACAGCCAAACGCTTGGCTACTGTTGTCAGTTGTTGGTGGGAAGTTTGCATTGTTTCAGTGCCTCACTTTTTAGTCCCGAGAGGCGGGATATTATTTTGAGCTTCCATTCATAATAAATGGCAGAGCGGTGGTGCTCCCAGTGTTGCGGGAGAGCGTTTTTATCCTCCCCCAGTCACACAGCTCAGCTCACTCACCATTAATGCCTCATACACCTAAAAGGTGTTTTTACTTCAACACACTCCACAACAACACACCCTTCTGATTAATGAGCTTTCCTCTTTGGGAGTCCGGAGGTCCTGTAGAGATAAACTGTTACAAAAATGGCCACACACATGACAAACTGGTGCCTAAATGCTACGCAGCTCTGATGGATCATCCAGGTTTTTTCATGTTTTCTGCACGTGTTCAGCAGCCGACAGCCGTCTCTCTGCAGCATTTTTGCAACAATGTCTCTAGAAAGCACAAGGATGATGGAGAACGACCCCGAGTTCCTAATAAAGTCCATCATGGTCAAACGTGAACCGTCTCAGTGGATCAAAAGCAGCAAATTCAAGCATTCAAAAGATAACTGAACGCTGGCGACTGGGTGGGAGGACAAATCGTCTGGGACTTTTGAGCCAGTCTGGGAGCAAGATGGAGATGTACAAAAACCTACAAACTACAGACTAAAACCATAAACAATTTGTTAGTTTTATTACGACAGCGAAACTTGCTGACTCGGCGGGTTTCTTCTGAGAAAGGCCGTTTGGAGGCTGCCAGCGTGGCCAAAAGTCAGCAGCACAACTGTCAAGGCTGTTCGCAGGACCTTCGATTCAGTGAGAAAGTCCACAGTTCAAGATCAGTAAAAGTCCGTCGGAGTGGCTCCAGCTGTGGAATTCACAGCATAGCCACATTAGAGTCTTTGATCCAGTAGGAAAATCCTCTAGTTTGTCATAGTGCCTCACTGCTGCTCTTCTTTGCATTCTTTTTGCTTTAACCTTTGATTTTCCAATCCAGCCTCATCTGTATTTCGAGTTGGTTTTAATCTCAGTGTCTGGTCTCATCTACTTGACGCGTGTGAGTGAAGCAGCGAGGGTGTACCAGAGCTCCAAAGAACCTTCAGCTGTCAGAAATGACAGAAAAATAACGCGGTTATCTTAAATTCTGAGCATCAGCTGTCACGAGCTCATTTAAAAACACTTTTTCGTGCATAATATTTGATGTGACAGAACACCCTCGAGGACTTAAGTGTCATTAAATGCCACGTCTGAATTCCCAGACCCTTCCTAGCTGCTTTTTTTTAAGAGTGTGTGAGCGTGGGAGACTTGGATCCGGATGTGGTTCCCAACGTTGACCTGCTTCAAAATCCCCTGCAAGCAGCTCCAGAGTCGCTCCTCTCTTTTTTGTTCTCTGTGAAACCTGCCTCCTCTTCCCCCCTCCCCTTCTTCCCTGCGTGTTTGCGGTTGTGACACGGAAGACGTGCGTTGGCTTCCTGCCCGTTTGCTGAGATGATTACAGCCGCGCTCGCTGTGCTCCATCAGAGCCACGACTCAAATCCTGACTTACAGGAGGAAATTCATTATGGATGCTAATCAGTCCGCTCCAATCCCTTCAGTTCCACGTCGTCATGCTTGCACAGCTTGAGTGTAATCATGTCAGACTAACAGACTGAGGGACAGATAGGCAAACAAGAGCGACAGGATGACGGACGTGAGGTCCGGAGAGAATGAGCCGGCAGCAGATGGACGCAGGTGCTGGACAGATACAAGGTTTTAGCTGCAGATGCGGGTTTTACTGAGTTGGCTTGAAAAGGCTTCCTGGTAAACAAAGAGTCCCTGTGGTAATTGTGCCTCCACAAAGGTCGGGGTCTCTGTCACACACACCTTTGTTGCTCGGCGCCGGAGGTTAATTTCTGCTTTGTTGGGATGCCACGGGAGAGCGTTTAGCTTCGGTCGTCGAGGAAACTGGAAGTCAAAGAATGCGAACGCGTGTTTTCAGGGATGAGCCTGTTAGGACGTCCCTGATTTCTCACCGAAGTGAATAGTTATTCCACTTCCTGACGTGTAGTTTACCTGTGTTTGCACAGGTGACTCTTGTTTGACATGTGAGGAAGATAATCGGCGTGAAACAGACGGTTTCTGTTTTCAGTAGCGGCCTGAATGAGAGCAGGTTTCTGATTCATGAACAGCATCGATCCCCTGCTTCATTTCCACAGCCAGACCAGCCCGGTTGTCCCGGTCTGTCTCCAATTCATTCTGATCGGGTGTCTGTTCCCCATAATTCTCATCTGGACAGCATGTCTGAGTCTGCTTCTTTTCCTGCAGCAGCAGCGTCCCGTCGGCCTCTCCAGCAGAAACATGATACGGAAATTTGTAGAATCTTCAAAGGACAAATTCTGAATTAAAACAATTGATGCACAATTCAGGATCAATGCTACATTTCAGTGCACTGATCCTGACTTTTAACCAGCCGTTTCACCGGATCAGTCTAAAATAGGCTGATATATGCTCTCTGCTGTTGCCCCAGGACCACGTGCACCCCCCCCCCCCCCCCCCCATTTGGCTTACCCCTCATAAGGGGGTTGGCTGCAATGTGAGCTGGGTGGAGGAAGGCGGAACATCACCAGGAGTCTGAGCTGATGTGTGATGCTGAGAGGATCCAGGTGGATGTAACCGGGCTCGCCCCGACGCTCACCTTGGGTTCCCTAAAGTGTCCCTGAGAAGGGTCGACTCTCTACCTCTCTGGGTCCACCAGGTGCCTGTACGCTGGGACGATTGTTGGTGCGTGGAAACACTTCAGAGTATCCTCCCTGTATGGGTGGGTGCTGGAGAACTCCTGCTGGGGACCCCCTCGTCCTGTTGGGGGACTTAAGGGGGTGTCCACATGGGCGATTAGCACCAGGATCCTCTAGGCTGCCGGGTAATGACTGATATTGTGTCGTTGGAGGGGTGGAGCTGTTCACTGATGGTCAGTGACCAGCCCCAGTAGAAGACCTCCTGGGTGCAGAGTCTGGGGACGCGGTGGTGGACACCGGGGCTGGATGAGGCTGCTCAGGGCTCTGGATGGTGTTGTTAAATCACACGTCTTGTCAACGCTTGATCAGTCAAAATCGATTACTAATGTGTATAACTAGGACTCAAAGTAGGAATGGGATGTTGCTCCATTAGAAGCTGAAGCAGGTACCAACCTGCTTTTTAAGACTTCAAACCTGGAAAACTGCGATGCCTCCAACCTTTGGGTACTTTTTACTTTGATCACCCTGGATCAGATTTTGAGCTCCCTGCAAATCATTTGCAGAACGTCTGACAGGAAAAATCTCCACTTCATCACGCGCAGCCCGAACGCCTTCATTTCACTCTAATTCATCCAGGTTAGCTCAGATTCCCCAGGCTTAGATGGAGATGGGTCAGAGAGACTGACTGGAATATGAGATAGTTTCACCTTTCTGACCTTCCTGTCTCTCCATCTAAGGACAGACACCAAAATCATCTATACTGATGTAATTCAATAAGCTTTCAGGTTATTTTCTTTGACAATATTAGTGGAATTAACAACCCAAAGACATCTCCGTACACCATTCTTCAGTTTTCCGTCTTTACAATGTCTCCAACAAAGACCAACCAAAACCAACTTCTGCAAGCATATTTCACACAACCAGCTCGTTTTCTGACTGTGCTTCAAAACACAGCTTATGAACGTAGCGACAAGCTGCAGGTTCGTGCCTCGTCTAAACTGAGTTACCGTTTGAAAATTCACTTTGATCAGTTATTCTACCACAATGTAAAATTCAGGTTTTAAAATTCTAGCATTGACATCACAAATCAGGTTGGTTTAACATCGGATGGACACACGCGCACACACACACACACACACACACACACACACACACACACACACACACACACAGAGTCCTGGTCTACAGGTAAATAGAAGACGTTGTGGTGCTGCTTCAGTGGACCCACACACCCACACACACACACACACACACACGCACATGCTGCCAGATGTTCCACTACTCTATCCTGGAACCTTCCCTCAGAACTGTGCTGTTTACAGGATGACTTCATCTGAGCAGATCCAGCTTAAGCTTAAGACAACAGCCCTGGCTGCACATCGTCCCCCCTGAGAGCAGCACTTCTCTGATCTGCAGGAGCATCACATAAACTCCAACCCTGCTTTTTTGTGCAACATCAAAAGCTGGACCCAAACCAAGAGGGTGATATCAGACAGACGCCAAGTTGTTTTCTCTCGGCATCATCTCGTCTCATTAAATGGACACCAAATGTTCCTGTATATTTGCTGCAGAGTTTCCTGTTTATTTTACGAGATGGCCATTACCATCGCTCCTGCTACATTTTATCATCCTTATAGACCATGAAAGGAGAAACTTAAATGACATCTGATATTTGCTTCGCTTAAAAACAAAGTTAGAATGTCACAAATCTGGACTTTAAAGGTCAGAGATTCTGGGGAGACTTTCTGGGCTCAGCGAGCTGGTATTTTGCTGCTCTGATCTTTTCTGAACTGAAATGAACTCTCAGTCTGTGAACATTGATTTGAAAATGAGCCAGTGAGTGAAGCCTTGGCGTAAATGGCCAGAGCTGCTTTCCATCTGATTATATCTGGACACGGCCTTTAAAGCACCATACGTCTCTGCACAGCCTGGTCCATATAGGACAGGATGAAAATAGCTCTGCATCCAGATCACATCAGGTAATTAACTGCTCCAGTCATTACTTTTATGTCTAACTTTATCTCCTGAGGGGGAGAAATACTGTATATTCTTATCAGCAAAGATGGGAGATTAAAGACAAACACCTGCTTTGGGCTGTGGCCTTTTGATATGCATATTTGCTGCCGCCTCAGGGTTTGTTTCCTGCCTGAAAAAGTGGTTCGTCTCTATGAGATTTCCCCCTGATTATGAAAGTTGTCCCAATGACACTGGTGGACCAGTAGCTTGTCTGGTCTGCTGAAGGTTGCTTCGGGTCTCTTGAAGTTGAAATCAGGCGCCAGACCTGCTCCTGCGGGGCAATTATTAATAATGTCTGGAAAAAGGAGCCTCACGTGTAGTCAGGTGAGGAAGATGAAGGTGGAATGAACATAGATGCTTGTTAAATCCCAGAACAACTCAGTATATAACCTGATTGTTTACACTGCAACAAGGTCGAAATGGACCAAATACATAAATCTGTTGCTCTATTAAACTGTCGGGCTCACATTTAACCCTTTCAGGGTATTAAATGGACCCAAAATGGAGAAGTGAGCAACTTCTCAACGGTTTCAAATAAGAGCTGAAGATACCGGCTTCGTGAAAGCTGCTCACACGTTCCATAAATGATTAATTCAACGGGAGGAGCCCACCTTCCTGGCCCTCAGAGGTGTGTTTGCTCCAGCAGTGTGCGGGGCAGGCGGGGGGGTGACAGCCAAGTCATTTCCTCTGTTTGTACTAAATCCTGTGAAAGCGTCTCAGAAGGTCACGGGACTCATTAGGCGTGGTGACAGCACCACCTCAGGAGCAGCACCAGGAAACCCAGGAAACATAATCACCTTTTGTAGCTCATATCCGGGTTTCTGACTGCTGTCCTGCATCCAAGGCCGATATGTCAGAGGTCTATTTGAGTAATTAAGGCTGCAGCAGATCACTCAGGTTTATCACAGGCAGCAGCACCCAAGATATTAGAAGGTGTGTCTCTTATGGGAAATAGGCCTAATAATCGCTTTATTCATACAGTGGTATTATTGATGTGTTCACTTGTGTTAACAGCTGCCAGCAGCAGATAAAGCCCCAACAAGAGAGGCAACATTATCATGTTAAACTGCGGTCCAGTTCCATTCAGCATCATTTGTGCGGTTGTTGAGGAAGCACAGGTACACGACGACGCCAAAGTGTCCGATACGCCGAGTTTAGCCTGTTTTGTTTTATAACCAAGGCCCGTCCAAGACAAATGAAAGGCGTTCACGTGCGCTGTGTCTGGGATCTGGACTCAACAGTTTGGGTTGAGGGTCGGTGCCGCCCCTCTGAAGCAGCTGGATTAAACCACACTGGACCAGAAGCTGTGCTGCTTTCAATTCTCCCTCCGTTGTGGGGAAAACCCAGCGTTATTCTCAATTACTCTGCTATTCTGATCTCAGTCCAAACATCAGCGAGCCAAATCATTTAGGTCTCCCCATTAACAAGGAAAACTGAGTAAATATGGAAACAGTTTCAGGGAAATTAGATGAGAACCCAAAGGACAAATCAGGTTACTGAGAATATCAAATCCTGGAATGGCCTCCTGATGGCCCAAACACGCATCTACAGCACCGTTCCATAAGAGGCTCGGGACCGAAAACCTTCCAAATCGTTCCTTTTACCATCTTCACTGACTCTGGCCTCAAAAGTACCGAAGGCGGGCGGGACGATGAGGACGTGTCCAGCTGTAGAGCGAGGACACTGGAAACGAGACAGCCGGTCTTCACAGGTAATCCATCATCTTGCTGCTGAGCAGGTAACATTCAGGGACCCGCCTGGATGCCGTACAAGTACAGTAAAGAGAGTTCTGGCCCGGCTGCAGATATTTTATGCCCGCTGAGACGTTCCCATTGTGAGTGCTGGTTGGTCAGAGAGCAGGAAGAGGACTTGGCACAGACTTTGTCCTCCTCTCTAATGATGTGCAACCTTCCAAGCCCAAACACCATCCATCATCCGCAGCCTCTGCGAGCAGGCGGCATCTCTGCAGAGCCCGCCTGCGTCTGCTTCTCTCTGCTCGTCCTTTACAGGCTCCCCAAACCCAGATTGTGGGACTTTAACCCATTTGCTCATTTGTTTCCTTTTGTTTTGCCTTTACTTTGGCTGCTGCTCTGTTTGGCTCAAAATGATTACGTCTAATTTCCTGTCTCAGATGGCTATCAGGATTCATAGTTGCGTTTGATTCTAGTGTGGAGAAACGACACACAGGGTAAAGAATTATCGTAGCAGCTGCCGCGTCCACATGATAAATGCTGAGTGTGTGTTTGGCCTGATGTATATCTGATGTTTCCCCTCCCACCCCTGCAGTTATATATAGATGTGTGTCGCGGGGTTCAGGCCCGAGTGTGTTTTGCACTTCAACTTTTTAAATGCCCCAGCCTGAAATGACTAAACGGTGCTCCCTCGATCAAAAGCAAAGCTGGATGTCAGACATTTGCGGGAGGATAAAGCGCGGGCGGAAATTCTGTTTGGAGAAACTCAGAGCTGGCTCTGCGTGTGATATCTTCCATATGGTGCAGCGCCGGCGTCCAGCTGTACCATAACAAGAGATGTTGAGCATATCCAGACATGCTATGTGGAGCGTAGTGCATGAGGGTCTGGCGTGGCCGCTTCCGCCTCACATGTGCTGAAGCTCTCTGAATGAAATGACAAATCCATTTACAATAGTCTTCCGATTCCTAACACAATAAACTGCTGCTGTCGCCATGTTAGAAAAATATCTGCCTGGCCCCATCTCCTGAACTGGGAGCCATTTCAGACCTTTGTGGAGAGGAAGGCTGCTTGATGAATGCATTTTCCTTCAGTTCTGACATGTGTGGTTTGATTAATGTGCACAACGTTTAAAGTGGAGCGTTTTAGTTGGAGACCACCATTGTTTTATACCCATTTTTCTCATTTCAACCAGTTACAGGGCCAAAGTACAGAAGCTTTTAAGTGATCCTCTGTTCCGTTTGCATGTTTCTTCCAGCTCTAACGTCAGGAATCGTGTGTAAAAGAGCTTAAAACGTGTCGATCGTTCAATCCGTTGTCTCGTGCTTGAGTTGATGCAGATCAGAACATTCCCTGCCTCTCTCTCTGTCTCTCTCCCTCTTGTTCTCTCTATGCCTAAGACAGGAATGCTTTCCTGAGCTGTGTCTTCCTTCTGCGTTGATCTAAAGTAAAAGTGACATCTTTAACAGTGCAGTTCACCTCAGATGCTCCAGCACCACACAGAGAATACCTGAAAGATAAGAAGCTACCATAGCAGCAGCTAGCAGACAGAAGCGTTGGTCGTACCAACCCGTACTGAGGGTGTGTGAGTTAGCTGGCTCTTCTTTGTTCCTCCTCTGTTTAGCGTCTTCACGCTCGTTCTGGGTTCGGCCACCGAGGGGGAAATAAGGGTACAGCTCTCAGCTTCCAGCAGGACCAACATATGGGAGCTGTTCTGTCATCCAGTAAAGATGAATTCATCCCCGACTCGTCTCCTCACAGATGAATTTGGCAGACCTGCTGAGGCAGGTGGAGAGCGTTCGGCAGCATCTGCTCGTGTGGATTTCACGTCTTACAACATCGACGGTTCGAATGCTGAGACACTCAGTAAGACGTCAGTCTGGTGTCGTCTCCCGCCTCCTTCTTTGCTCTCAGAAATGACGGAAGGTTTGGGTGTTAGGGGACAAGGCCACAATTTTATCAGAGGTTTTATCAGTGTTGATGGCATCTGAAGTCCTGCCGCTGCTGTAAGGCTTTTTAAATGTTGAATGGGATGATGGTGCTGCAATTAGCAGCAAAAAGAGGGTTCTTCAGGTCTTTCTACAGCCACTCTGCATGTTCTCCCTGTGCCTGTGCAGGTTCTCTCTCTCCACGTTCCTCCCACAGCACAAACAGGAGAGTCTAAAACCACAAAACCTTGACTCAATGTATTAATTGTGCATTTTTTTAAAATATATTTATCAAGTGCATTAGCCTGGTTATGATATGTATGTTGTATAGAACAGAATCTCATGCACGCGACATCAAATGAATCATTATGAATGTAAGAAAGTAAAGTAAGAGGGTCAAATTTATCTTTTCCACAATTCAGGACTAAAGTTTGTGAAAACATCAAGTGATCTAGTGCAGCTTTCAAACTAAAATCAAAGTTTACAGGCAAAAACGTCAGTGCAGAGGAGGATTTTTAAACTCTTTGAAAGTGATTAAACCGACTGAACTGCAACACAAGCATCCCATTAATAATACAGCATGTTTGCAGAACTTGGGGTTAGAAGTGGTGGAAGATAAACAAAAACTCCCATGTTATGAAGAGCGCCATGATAGCAGCCACATCCCCCCTAGCTACATTTGTCAAATAGCTAAAATGAGAAAAATGCTTTAATTAATTTTCTTTGTCTGCAGAATGCATTCAGTCCCTAAATGATGGCGGTTAACTGCACCTCCTAAATGAATTTTTCAGTATAATTGGTGATACAAAGCAAAAAGAGACAAACAGAAATGATTAACAGCAGCATGCTGCGCTAAAGCCGTCCTGACTCAGCGTTTTCTTTTAAAGTCTCACAAAGACGATGACTCGTTAGAACGGCTGCTAGCTTGTTGGTGTTTGGTTTTGTGGCAAAGGATAATAACCACTCTGGTCGCTATCTAATGGTTTTCCTAAGGTGATGAGATCCTGCGGATGCCCCAAGCTGTGGTTCCCTTCATGCTTTCTATTCTGCTGCGCTGCATTTGAGGCCAGGAAATAAAAGAAAGCACCACTTTATTACGAATTTAGCCAAGAGCTCCGGACTGATTTCCAACAGATTTCCTGCATCGAGGGGGAATTCCTATAATTTCAAACCTTGGCCCCGTGTTTATGGATACTGTGTGGGATTGATTTTGTACTTTCCAAACGTGTTGGAATGGGTCCAGGAGTTTGCTTCATCTGCCAGCTGTCACACAGCTGCAGAGGCTGCAGCTTTAGCAGCGTTTCTGAGGCTCAGAATGGATGCTTGGTTGTTACTCTGACGCACAGCGTTCTGCTGATTTCCATATGGAATCCACGCTCTGTGATATACTGACCAGACAGTGCGCTTTATAGACAGCCGAGACTGTCAGCTGCTAGCAATAAGCTAAAGCAGGAGTCCACATGGGGTAGAGGCAGCTCTGTCTAAGGTCCATGTTATTGTTATTATTCATTCATCCAAGCTTTACCCAGTGCCCTGCAGACCGAGCTACCACTGCTCCCAACAATTTCAACAACTCTTTATCTAAATGCTTCCCCACTCTCTGCACAATAAAACCTGACCCTCCACAATAAAACATGAACTACAATTGAATCATAATTATCAGATATCTGAGCAGGACCACCGGCAAGAAGACAAAATGACCGATCCTTAAATCCACGAAAACCACTGCATCCTATAATCATCTTTTAAAGAAATTATGTCATTTTAAACAAATGTCTCCCCCATTTGGATATAATAAACATAAATTCTTGCTAATAAAACAATTCTACGCGGGGTACTTGTGAAATAATGAGTGAAACAATGGTAGTCGCTGTTTGTGGAGGCTGTAAATGGAACTGTACGGATTCCTGAGAGCTTTTCCAGACATTAAGCAAGTTAAATAATCTCATGGAGGACTGCTTGATCTCTGAGGTGGATGTTCTCTTTGCTAGTGCCAGCAGGATTACTGTGTGTGTGTGTGTGGTGTGTGTGTGTGTGTGTGTGCAATGTGTAATAAAGGAAAAATGTCTTGGTAGTTTGCTTAAACATTCATCTGTCCTGAACAAATACAGCCATTTGGAGATTACAGGACACACGGTCGTGTTGAGAGGACTGTAAATGGGAGCAGGAGCCACTGATGGGGAGGATGGAACTATAAAGTAGCTGAATTCTCCTCTCCTCGTGCTCAGTCTATCTCGTGTCCTGCAGCTCTTTTCTTCTCCTCGCTGCTGCTCAAAAGCATGACGTCTTTCCTCATTTCCTCAATGGTCTGCCCGTCCTCCCGGGGCTCTGTCGTTCCCTTCTACTATGTCGCCTTCTTTGCTGCACTTAAAAACCAAGCTTCAGACCTCTGCGTCATTTCATCTCCCTCTGCTGTCTTCTCCTCAGCTCGTTTCACTGTCACTTAACCACCAAGCTGAGGGACAGACAGAGCCATGGGACACTAACGCATGCAAGCAAGAAAAGAAGGGCAAATTTTTCTAATAAACCCTCTTGGTCTCCTGTCACTCAAAGACAGGCTTCAGCACAGATAATATGAGGAAGCCTGCAGGTCTGAAGATGGAAGCATGCGTCTTCTCCAAGTCCTGCAGTTTGAAAGGTCCCTAATAAGGTTCCACCCTTAGATCGTCATCTTGACTGGCTGACGCTTATCTTTTGACCAATAAACCGAAAATTCAACCGATCACGAACAAACTGAAGACACAAAGTGAAGGTCATCCTTACGATGCACCTTTGCACGAATGTGTCTTTGGCTTCAGGAGGTCTGACAGCGGCGGAGACAGAACCTAATTGGGAACCTACCGTAATTTCCGGACTATAAGCCGCTACTTTTTTCCTACACTTTAAACGCTGCGGCTTATTCTACGGTGCGGCTTATTTATGTTTTTTTCATGCCGCACTATCACAACTATTGTGAATCAGTTATTTTTACTGACCCTCATCAACATGGAAAATACTAGAAGAAAAGCATATGATGCGACTTTTAAGTTAAAAGCGATCACTCTGGCGGATGAAGAAGGAAATCGAGCTGCCGCGCGTAATCTTGGCATTACGGTAATCAATGGGGAGAAGGTGGAGACGCCCACCTGAAGACCTGATCCAAAGCAAAAAGATGACAAAAGCTTTTAGACGTAAACATCGCAGGTGGCCCGAGCTTGAGAACGTTCTGGAAGACTGGGTGAACACACAGAGAGCAGGCGGCCGCGGTGTTTCCTCTGTACAAATCAGACGGAAGGCAAAAGCAATCGCCACCGCGATGAAAATAGAAGGTTTTAGAGGCGGGCCATCGGGGAGTTTTAGATTGTTCATTGTTTGAGTAAAAAAGCATAAACAACGTAATTTGTGTGTAGCTGATACAAACGTATATTTCAAGGTAGCTGCATTACAGACACCGTTAGAAAAATAAATCTAAGGTCTCTGTATAAACATACAAGTGAAAAGAGTGGCTGTTGTTTCTTACCTGTCTGTTTGTCACTCGTCAGTGACTCGTCTCTTACGGTAATAAAAACATCTACTGGTACTATATAATTTTTCATATTACTACGTGGGATACCTGGGCTTAAAATCCGGTGCGACTTGTATAAGTACAAAATTGATTTTCTTTCTAAAATTAGATTATGCGGCTTATAATCAGGTGCGCTCTATAGTCCGGAAATTACGGTAATTAGAACGCCGAAGAGCAAATGATGCAATAAAACTCCAGTGTAGAACCGGTAACATCACAGGTGAGATTTCAACAGTCAAGCCCGGCACACAAGGTCTTCCTGAGGAAGAGATTTATGGAACATGACTTTAATATTGGGATATCTTGGCTTTACTATTGTTGCAGCTCATAACGTCTCCATTCGTTTGCTCCATAGGAGGCTCCATATCCAGGAGTTTCATCTTCAACCTGAGCATATTTAACAGGGTTACCCTCCTGTTGTCCTTTTAAATATGCTCAGTTTATTCCAAAATCTGTGGAAATTCCTCCTGCGTTGCTCCGGAAATTCCTGTTATTTGTATTACCGACAACACTTGAGGTGAGTTTCCTTCACGTAAATGACTTTTTTTTTTTTTTAAATTAGATTTATTCAGGACATTAAATTGCCAACAGACTTATGTAATTTTTTTCTTAATTTCGGGATTCCTCCATTTATCAAACTTTTGTTTACTTTCATGTGGTTTCCTCTTTCCTGAGGGTTCAGCCAGGATTAAGTTACCAGTTTATGGTCACCATAAATGTGGAAGGCACCATCGCTGCAGTTGCGAGCTGCTCCAACATGCGTTCTAATCAGAGGAAGCCACAGAAACCTTCCGCGGGCTCCTCACCAGCCCACAAGTCTGATCCTGAGAACGATCGGCAGTTCTCTGTCTGAGAAGACATCTGACGCAGGCATCAAAAATCTGTTTGCTGTACGTCTGAATTAAATGCTCCGATATGTTACACAGCAGAATTGTGTATAACTGCTGTACTGTGGAACAGCCTGCCGGAGAACCTCAGGGCCGCAGAGACTGTTGAGATTTTTAAAAAGAGGCTCAAGACACACCTTTTTAATCAGGCCTTTAATTGATTTTCTGATTATTTTCAATTTATTTTATGTCTTATCCTTATTTTACTTGACACTTTTACTGTTTTACTCCCTCAGTTCTTAGTCTCTCAGTTTTTAGTCTTTACACCTTTCATCTAATTTACTGTTTTAGTCTTAGTACTGTTTTACTCCCTCAGTTCTTATTCTCAGTTTTTAGTCTTTACACCTTTTATCCCATTTACTGTTTTAGTCTGTTGTAGTCTTAGTACTGTTTTACTACTCCAATTCTTAGTTCCTCAGCTTTTAGCTTTTATACCTTTTATCCCATTTACTGTTTCAGTCTTTCAGTTTTTAGCTCCAGTGTCTCCTCATGGTGTTTCCTCATGGGGGCCTGCCAGGCTGGGAGATGTTTCCGGTCTACCGCTGGAGGTGCTGTCCCATTGTCGACCCTGGCCTGGGTGGTTAGGGGGCTCTGTGCTTTGGTGTGGAGCCTCCGGTCTGTCCGGGTCGGGGTGGTCTTTGTGGCGGTACCACCTGTGGTCACGGACCGTGACCTCCCTCGGCCTGGTGGGCCTCCAAAGGTGGCGTCTCCTTCGCCTCAGGTCTCGGTGCCCAGCCATGTCTCAGCTTGCCTCAGCTTGTTTATGTGTGTGGGTGTGTGTGTAAGTGTGTTGTATGCATGTGTGTGTGTCTGTCCTTTTCTTAATTCTGTTGTTCTCTTTGCTGTTTTTATCCTTTGTGAGGCACTTTGTGCTACCTAGCGTATGAAAAGTGCCATATAAATAAAGATTGATATTGATATTGATATTATTTCTTTCAGCTTCTGCGAGGCTTCACCACGTCTGTAGTCTGGAGGCCACAGCCAGTATCTGGAAGTAAAAGTACAAGTAAAAACAGCTTCATTCAATTATCTGAAGCAGACTGCAAACACATTGAGAGGGTTTTCTTAAGGATTCCACGGAGCGTTTCCATTCATCAATGACAACTACTGCGCAGCTGTCGCAGATCTAAACCAAATGAATAAAACCCCCTCACCGACCAATTACATGTCAACACAGGAGAGAAAACACGCCACAGCCGCGATTGGATTCGATGGATGACAAAACAAAGCGACAAAGAGGAAACAAATTACAGTGTCAGCAGCGGCTCAGACACGAGTCAGAGGGGCGACGGCGCCGCACCTCCCGGGCGCCACCGAGAGAAGCTCTCAGGGTGGACACGGCGACTGAATCAAGCCTTCATGTTCTAATGTCCTGGCCAAAAACATGCCTGATTGAAGTGCAGCGTCAACATTAATGATCTTAATATGTTAACATTAATGATCTTAATATGTCAACGTTAATGATGCTGCTGGCTTCATGGCTTCCTCCGCCATTTCAGCAGCCTGCTGTGTTGCATCCACATCTTTGAACCTGCTCCCGTTGTGAAAAATACATATGAACCGTGGTACATTATTCATGATGAGTTCACGGGTTCTCCACTCAGAGCTCCAGCACACGTTTGCTTTCACCCAGGTTTTATTCGAAAGCGATGCATTATCCTGTCTTAGCTGGACCCATAGCTGAGTGAAGGGCCCATTATTATGGCGTCTCTTAGCCTGTTTCTCTGACATTACATCGTTTATGCTGTCATCCTCGTGCTCTCCTCGCTCCCAGAGACAGATCTCTTTCTCTCTTTCTCTCTCCTCTCTTTAATTCTTTATTTTGTGTCTTTAATGTTTCAAAGGCAAATAAATGCAGGCACACTCACAATCCAGATGTGAGAGCTTGTGGGCCAGCCACAAATTATTCATGATGTAATTAGACTGGGGGAAAATTACATTAGAGAAGCTGAAGTTAGGCCTGCGGGAAACTTTAAACATTTCATCAAATGATGGGCCAGACATCCAAATTACAGTCGTGACCCATTTCTGGTCTGCAGAAGCTCGGTCCATCTCTGACACAGGCGGATCCAAGTAAGAACAGAACACGACCCCATCACACGTGTCTCTCCATCGCTTATATGACAGTGTTCTCCTCCCTCCTTCATGATTCATTCAGTTTCACTCTCTGTTCCAACGTTCTACATATGGTCTTTCAGTATCAAAGGAAGACAATCAGGTGACCTCTCACGGGTTTATCCTGCCTCTACACTGTAGGTGCTTTCACTCCAAACCAGTGTTCTTACCTTTATGATGGTTAAGCTAATACACTCAATAAATGGTTGCCTGGAGAATACAGGGGTTATGGGATCTCGTGAACTCCAATGGGACCATACTAAACAGACCAGTCAAAGAGACACTTCCCAGCAAGATTAGTGACCTCATATTGGATTACTACAACTTCAACAACCACTTCTGGTCCTTCACGATGGCAGGGGCTTGAGGAAGAAATTATAAATAGCTACTTCTCAGTCATCCTTTTCACCCTTGGCGTGAATTTGTTGGGGAAGTCTGCAGAGTTGGAGTGCCTCGAAGACCAGCATCGACAGCCACCAAGCAGAACCTGATTGTGTAGGTGGATATAACAAGGTCTCGAAAAGCTTCGACCAAAGATGAGGATGAGTTTCAAACCAACAAAGTCGAGTTCCCTCATGCTGAAGGAAGAGGAAGTCCTAGACGAGTTCTGCTTCGAGATTACTGATGCCCACACTATCAGAACATCTAGTCAAGAGTTTGGGCAAACTCTTCGACAGCAGCCTGAAAGACACAGCCACCACCCACAAAACCTGCCGTGACCTTGAAGCCTGGCTCTTCAAGGTTGACAAATCTGGGTTGCCTGGTTGCGTTAAGGCCTGGGTCTCCTACAATGCCTTTCTCCTGAGGGTTTTGTGGCCCCATCTACTGTATAATGAAGCGTGAAAGCTCTGAGAAATAGAATTAGCAGCTGTCTGCGAAGGTGATTTGACTTGCTAACAGGTCTTCAGCTTCCATCCAGTGGCCTCTAAGAGGAATTTGTGGTGACAATGACAAGAGAGCCTAGGCAGTGCAAAGACTCCGAGGACCTCAAAATAACAGCAGTCGGCATCCAGGTCTGCACAGGAACAAAGTTGAGTGCTGTCATAGAGATGTAGGTGGCGGAGGCTCAGCTATGGTAGAAGGCCCTTCTGGGGATAGCATCAGGGTTAGAGGTGCTTTACAAACCACCAGACAGGCAAAGCTGTGTGAAAGGAACATTAACATCATCTACAGGATGAGGTGCATGGAGGCAAGATGGAAAGGAGCTGGGACCAGGTGAGAGGACACACGGCAGCAGAAGATCTCTTGGACAGATAACTCATAGACTGACAGGCAAATCTAAGATACCAGTCATCCCAATGTGTCTGCAACATCTGTCCAAAAGGTCTGATGGTTGTTATTACAGGTACCACTAGCAAGTGCTCAAGGCAGCCACTGGGACTGACAGCTATTCACTCCATTAAACACCAAGTCAAGAAGAACACCATCCCCTTCCTTAAGGCCGGTGAGAAACCCCCTACTAGGCCTCTCCACAGCCCCAGACTGGCAAATGTGAGTTGACCTTGGAAAACAACTGAAGTTCTCCAATCACTCAAACACATCATTCAGACAAGGCTGCACCTAGACGTGATCATCTTGTCAGATTCCACCAAGCAGAGGACCGTGTGGATCACACGGAGGAAGCCCGTCAGAGAAAGCTTGCCAGATCTCAGGGGCTGGTGGAGCAGTGCAGAGGTGGGCCGGCGGGCTCTACGGGAGTCTATTGGAGTCAGCTGCCTTGCTCTTTTGAGTAAGCAATTAGTGTCAAGTTCGCCTTCAAAATGGCAGGAAAACGAGAAAACCTGCAGGAAAGCTTTGTGACCCGGTTCCGTGATCTACAACTGAAAAGGGCACAGATTGCATTCCTCGTTGACCCATTTAATGTGGAGCCGCACTGTTTAAAAGCCCCGCTAGTCACAGATGAGGCTGCAGCTGAGTTGGAGATTATCGATCTTTGTGAGGAGCACCAACTGAAACCTGCTTTAAGGGAAGGGGCCATTAGGTTCTGGAAAAGTGTGCCAATGGAAAAATACCCCAATGTCAAACGGGCTGCGCTTAAGATCCTGTCAATATTTGGGTCAACATACGTCTGCGAGTCTGTGTTTTCTACCCTGAAACACGTGAAACCAAAGCATCGATCTGTTCTGACTGACACCCGTGTGAAATAATTGCTTCGCGTGGCAACAACTGAATACAAGCCGGATTTGAAGAGGATTGTTCAAAGCAAGGAATGCCAGAAGTCCCACTAAGCAACATGCATAGTAAGAGAAAAAAATACATTTTAGTTATTATATTTTTGTTTGTGGACTTAGTTGAACTGAGAGTTTTTGTGCGTGAGACAGTGCACACAATCTTCATTGTTGAAAATGACTGGTCCGTGGTCTGTAGAAGTCATTATCATGTTGGTGTGTGACATTTACAATAAATCTGGCTAAGCAGAGATCTGTGTGTGAGGAAGGGATGAGGTGATGTTCATGTGTGCCCATGTGTATGATGTGGCTCGTTGTGGTAACACAGTAAAAAATGTGGCTCTTAGGCTCTGACTGGTTGGCCACCCCGGGCCTAGGAGTTCATTTCAACCAGGATGACTTAGTACTTTGACCTTCACTTGCAGTAGGAACTAAAAAATCAATTCCACTTGTTGAAGGTTCCTATTTGCTGTGGATAAACCTGCCAGGAGGGAGGTGCTACTATTGATCAATTGCTGCTCATCTATGAATAATGAGCAGCAATTGATCAATTTATGGATCTATCTCCTGATACAGATTTAATGACTTACCAATGACGACCAATCAGCTGAGTAAAGAGCAACAAAATGTGCTCAGTTTAGTCCTTTTGTGACAGACCCGACTGTGAAAGCATCAAACACAGGTTACTGATGGTGAGTTTGGAGGGAACCAGAGGAGATGCATACAACAACTTCAAGAAAGAGAAAGGTTTCAATGTTTCCACGAGCCTTCAGGAGTGTCTTTATGAAGCATTTGTTGCGAAATCAAAGACATTCAGATCTAAGGTGCCTCTTATTCTTTCACTGGGGGCAGCTGTAAGGAGGGGCCCTGGCTTGTGCTTTGATACCGAGACCTCCAGTCCGCAGTGCCCCTCAGACCAGTGCATTAAAGCTACACCCATTCCATGTTCATCCAGTAATCCACATGGATTCTCCATGGCGATTTTCCAGCAATGCAGATTATTGTTCCAACAGAGTAAACGTTCAGCAAACCCGTCAGCTCAGCTATCTGAACATTTTAAAGGCCTGTAAAGATCTGTGAAGCTACGGGTAATATACTGCAGACGTTCAGCATCTCCATTGTGTCATTGTGGAACACTGGTCCGATGGTCCCTGCGTACCAGGACGAGTTCCGCTGGATTGTATGACGTTAATTAGGAAAATAATGACCGGAGGGGATCAGGGAATTGAAACGGGACACCGCTCGCTGTTTTAATTCATTAGAACGTAAGGGAAATCCTAATTCAGCCGGGGTGGGGGGAGAAGAAAAGAAGGTGTGCTGTTGATGGAGATTTAGCATGAAAACATTGGACACCTGTTCCTGATCCACCAGCAGCCATTCAATCCTCCTCTGTGCCTCCATCACAGCTCTGCCCGCCTGGGATCAGGTTGACCAGGAAGGAAAAACTGTTTAATGTGACCGTGTTTATACCTCGTGGGATCATGGTTTTCCACATCTGGTATGAGAAAATAGCCAGTGGGATGGATCCTGACAGGAAAATGAACGCTCTTTTTCATGTGCTGTCGTAGTGGTGCTATTAGACAGTCCACCACTACAGTCAGACATTCTGCCAGCTGTTTTTTTCCCCTCAGTGGTCCCTCTCATATTAAGGATTTGTTGGTTGGAAGACATCCTCAGTTCACCAGCTACTTTTGCTGCCCGGGTTGTTCACTTGAAGATATTGTAATGTATATTCCACTTTCTCTGACATCCGTCGCTCGCCCGGGTCCAACAGCCGCCTTTATTTCCCTCATAAATCTCGCTGTCAGCCTTTGACTGGTAGAGTGAGCAGGAATGGGCTGCTACTCTGTGCCTAGAAGGAGTTTGTTCCACGACATTACACCGCTGTTTGCAGGATACTTTCATCCTCTGAGAAGTGATCCTGGAGCAGCGTGGAGACAGGAAGAGTAAAGATACGGCAGGACACGCTGCATCACCAGGATTTCCTAGTCCAACCAGCCCAGTCTGCCCCTTCCATACTCAGATACTTTCTCTACACACTACATAAACTACATTAAGGGTCTTTAATATGAAAAATAGCTGCAGCGAAGTCATTTTTCCAGAGCAGTCTCATCAAACCACTGTCACACCATCCAGGGGCAGAGGGTGGTTGTCAACTTTGGGGACAGCCCAAGCAGGAAATTCAGTAAGAGTCCAACTATGTCAGTTTATTCGTGGCCATGCCTTATGAATGAAGACAGGTCCCTGCAGAACCTCAAGGGAAAAGTACCAGGACTTGTTCTAGAGAGAATGTTGGGATTAACCGCCTGAGCTGCGTGCAAATATTAAACCTACTTCTCACCATGCACCCAGCCCTGACCATTTTAGAAGGCGCATCTCTGTATGTAGAGTAGGGGCACCTCTCAAAAAGGTCATATGGGTGATTAAATGTGCACCAGCAGTTGTTCTGTGGCAATGTTACAAATCCTGCAAGTAAAATCTGTCTCACATGGTTGTCATCAAAGCCAGTTATTCTGAAGCACGGTTGCGTAATGGAAGACATCTGGTAACATGAGCGGCTCTTGATGATCCTCTGGTGACAAGCCCAGACAGATGGAGCAGCAGGGAGAAGGAAGGAACAGGCCCGATCAGAAGTACTGATGGAGACAAAAATTAGAGGAGATGAGAGGGAGCAGGAAGATGAGGAAATCCACAGGAAGCAGGAGACGGGCAAAGGACTTTTTGCTTCCATTGTGAATGATCCATCTGCTGAAGAGATAGAGCCTGTTTTGCCCTTGGGATGCCTTCAATCTCAGAGGATCTGTTCACTCAGCTGACTCCACATCCAGCCATCAGGTTTGTGGTCCTGCAATCTAAAAGCCGCTTCAACAATTCGCTGACACATTTGAGATTATGCTGATAAAGAAAGAAACGATTCTTTCTTCATTCGGAAGAACAAAAAAAAAACCCAACTGACAAAGTGTTTCTGATGAAACAAAAGCGCCTCCGGCCAAATTAAATGATAGGAAATAAAGCCATTCCAGAAATTCTCGCTAGCAGCTCCTGCGATTTGGCTCAACACATCTTTGTGAATACTCAATATTATCCGCCACCGTTGCTTGCAAAATTTTGTGAGATTATGCGACAAAACCACCTCATTTTTGTCTGTCACTGAAGAGAAGAATCTCTGAAATGTGGATTAATAACAATCCGTCGGTGCCTTCTTCTTCCTCTTTGTCCTCGTCTTTTAACATCATGGTTTATTAATGCTGGATATATGTCAGCACCTGGGCATTTTGAAGTTTCCTGTAGTCAAGATAACTAAATATGGACAAGGTCAGTCTTGTTCACTTCACCCCAGCGTGGCTCATGAAAGAGACGGTCCTCTAACTGTTGACATGTATCCTGAGGAAATACTGCACACGCACAGCAGTCAGCGTGCACTGTTCCTCTCTGTGCTGTGCCTGTCTGAAATCTGGCCTCTTTTCCTGCTTTGAACTGGTCTCGGAGTTCTGAGGAGGCCCCTCAGGTAACCAGATCTGACTCTCTGGACTGCGGGGCCAGACTTTCACAAAGACAGATGTGTCACTGAAGACAGCAAACCATGACCTGCAGGCAGCGCAGACGTCCTGGGAGGCTCCGAGAAACAACGACTCTGGCCCGCAGAGGGATGAAGACAAACACACACACACTCACACACATACCTGTTTTTATCCTCGTTGAAAAAAGATTCATTTGCAACCTGGGAAATTTTAGTGAGAGCTTTTGTCTGTGTTTTTCTTCGTTCTGCGCTCAATCTCAAGCCTTCTGGGGGGTGGGGGCGGTGGTGTCGTAGACGGCTGTAGGTAGAACTCTTGTCAACACCAAACAAAAGAGCTCCGTCTTCTTATGGCGTTATCCGACATCGATGGCCTTGTCCGTGCTCTGCAGGAGTGATTGGAGTTGCTGGGCAGATGCTGGCTGGTGTTTGAATGAGCGGGTCAATAACTGGGGCTCTACACATCCCAGTTAAATTGGTTCATTTGCCGGCGTGGCTGCTCTCCTGCTGTGTATATCTGACAGAGATCAATCGGATTCATTCTATTCAATTGACTTCCAATCACTTTCCCTTTAGGTTTCCCCGTTCCCTGCAACCAACAACTCATTACCGGGCTGGCTAAAGGTAACCGGGCCGATGCATTATGGGTCAAATGCCTGTGGGCAAAACGATCCCATCTTGTTCGTGGAGCTGTAATGGCACGGCGCTAATGTTTATGTGCTAGATTTCCTTCCTCCCTTCTGGTGTAAGGAGACCATATTGACCTGCGGAATCCATTTACAGTCTTCCGGGTCTCTCATCAGGTCATGCCGGAGCATTCTGACACTGACAGAATAAGAGCGTAAACGAAGCAAACCCAGCCATCCTGTTGAATCTACCGAATTTTTGCACCGACAGGTTCTGTGCGGACGCCATCCACACATTCTATTTTTGTCATTAAACTCAATTTACGATGTTCCTTATTGTTAACCACTTCCTAGTAGAATCCTGAGAATTTTTCTGAGAATGCAGTGAGCTCTCCTGTGTCGTTAATGTTTGATAATATGAGCTAGTAATGAACCTTTCCAGAGTCTCTGTGGTCGCTCTGACAGGTCATGTGACTGGAGTCTGGGTCAGGGGACAACAGGACAACAACCGGGACAAATCACATGATGACGTGCGTTTCCATCTGTGTCAGGCTTCAGGCTTCAGGACCAGCTTGTGTCGCTCTCATCTAAAAAGCCGCTCAACACATGGAACAGGGGCTTCTGGGACTATAGTCGCCATGGATACGTGTTAGCAGTGAGCAATAGCAACTGAAACTTGTCTGCAACAACAAATCTCATCAAGCTGCGCAGAAGAATGTTGAAGAAGTGAAATTATCTCAACCTCCAGCACCCTCGACATGGTTCTGTTTCATATCTGAACAATATTTTACAAGAACAAATTCCCTCAATGGAAGAAACTCAATAATATAAATATCATTTTTCAAACCTGCACTTTATCAAGCTGATCTGAAGTCTTTTAGATCTCCTTTGGGTAAACTAGATCTTATTCCCTGGATCACAGCTGCCTGCATGGACAGACCACATAATGCTGACATGTTATTCTAGGAACGATCTTCAAACAGATCAAAGGTCACGTTAGGGCCAGGGGTGGGATGTCTACGCTTTGAGCCGGATCATCTGTGAGCGGCAGCCAGATACCCGGTGGTGATGCCACTTAAGAGATGGTGTCAGAGGTCAAACTCAGACTGGGGGGGCGAGAAGCGACAGTCAGAATCAACAGGTCATGATACAGAGTAGATCTGGGAAAATACTCAACTCAGGGTTGTTTTTTTTAAAATAGCGAAGTTGAAGTAGTTGGCCACAGAACGCCTGCAGGAAATGATAAAAACAGAAGCCCAACCAGTGGACGGACTGCTGAAATCCTGCTCTGGCTGTGAAGGTCTGCTCTGCTACAGTTGTGCGAGCTATTAGCTGCACTTTCCTGACCTTCCTCAGCCACCATCCTGAAGGGTTCACACATGCTGGGAACACGTGCACGTCACCAGTCCAGCCAGTTCAGTGTTTCAGGTCTGGAGCAGCACCAGATTCATCCGCTTTGGAAACTATTAGGAGGCCTCTATGGCTGCGTGCGCTCACGAGCTGCGTCCGCTGCCAAGCGCACAGAGAAATTCAATTTTACTGTCTCACTGGCTTCTTGTCAGAGGTCACCCGGGACCAGTCCCCCCCCTCCACCCCCCCCGTTCTGTCGGCACAGATACGATCCATCTCCTTCTGAGCAGGCCTGTCACAACAATCAAATCAGGAGAAATGGGACCAACATAGAATGTTAAATTATTGCACAAATTAATTGCGTTTCACTTCACACTGGCGTCCAAGCAGTATTAAAGGTTTATTGCTACACAAACTGAATAAGTAACAGGGAGAGAGGTCGTCTGTTCTCACTTTTCCCCATTTAATGACTCCTCTGTGCCTCCACTTGACCTTTGCAAACAGAGCAATAGCACCGATTAGCCTCACGCATTAACAGATCCTGTCACAAACCGATCAGCGTCTCTCAAATCGCAGCACCGGGTGTAGAACTGTGCGTCCTCAGTGTTGCCTCGTCCCCTGTTGCACCATGTGACTGACAGTTTCCAACCAAAAATGGTGGATTTCCATCACCTCCATCACATTTCCTGTCATATTATTTTGATAAAGAGGGTGTAGGAGGGTATCGTGACGGTGTGGAAGAACATCTGCACGAGAGGAAAAACCCGAGCGGCCGATCTGGAGGGGCAGCGGGGGGGGATGAGGGAATGATGAAGACGAGCGAGTAATTGCACGTGTGTCTCTGCACATATGGCTGAGGATGTTTCCTCATGAAGTTGATGCAGATTGAGCCATTAAAGTCATTATCACCACTCTGCTCAGGGGGGCGTTTGCAGAAACAAACAAAGACAAAACCACCTCAAAGTATCTCTTTGCCATTTATCATTGTTAGGCCGACAGCTGCTGCGCTCACGGTGTCTCAACAACCCCCCCAAGTGTGTGCATGTTTCAAAGGATTACCCTCACGAAGGGTATATTTCAGGAAGGGCGCGTTTTACGATGAAGTGGGAGAGATAAAGGAAGAGAGAGGGCGAAACACAAGATGCTGCTGAGAGAAAGCAAACTTTGTCTTGGCAGAGAGCAGGTCGCTAGAAGCTTGACAGCTGGTTTTGTTTTTTCATTTCAAATCCAGATGTTTGCAGGGAAAATGGGCAGGATTGCAGTGAGAACATAAAAGAGCAGAGTGGAGGGACTGTCCCAGTAAACAGCTGATTCCGCGCGTGTGGTGTGTGTGTGTGTGTTGTGTGTGTGTGTGGTGTGTGTGAGTGTGTGTGTGTGTTGTACTTTCATGCTCTACCCAGAATTAAAACCTTCCTTTCTGACAAAACTTAAGTCAGTAATTCTGAAGCTACAGTCATTATTTCAAGCTAAGCTAACGCTCATTGTTAGAACAGTGTCAGCTTAGCTTTATCATCATTGTATTAACATGATCACTTATGGTTCAGCCTTGCATTGTCCTCAAAAGAGAAAAGAGAAAGAGAGAAGAGAAGAGACCTCTCCTCTAGAAGTCTCTCCTCTCCTCTCCTCTAAGATCTCTCCTAAGAAGACATATAATCTAAGATCCGAGAACTAGAAGATAAGATCTCCTCTCTCCTCTCCGCGTCCTCATCCTCTCCTCTCCTCCCTCTCGCGATCTCTCCCTCTCCCTCTCCCTCTCCCTCTCCCTCTCCTCCATCACCCAATCTTCCCTTCTCCTCCTCAGCTTGGTCCTACTTAACGTTCCTTCCTATTAAAGGGGAGTTTTTCCTTTCCACTCTGGCTTGTTTTGGGGCCGGGCTCTGTCTGGGTGGATGGAAAAGATTTCTATCTGCAGCCACCAGCTTGTGCGCGGCCCATGTGTGAACTGTTGAAGAGTGAAAAGAAGAAAAAGTGAAGTAATATTGTAAAGAGGAGGCGTATCTGTTCGGACAGAGTGATGTTTGGTAGCGTACGAGTGGACAGTGATTGCTAAAAAGCTAATATTCTTGAATAGGTGGGAGCACTCAGATGGGCGAAATGTTGGCCATTACTGATAAACAGTCTTGTTCTCCTGCTCCAGCCTGCTCAGACGCCCATCATTACCCTGGTAAATCTATTATGAGACACGGGGGGGAAAATGGATCCATTTGGCAGCCACATTCAATCAATGGCAGCATCTTTGCTGGCAGCTGAGTCCACGGCACATGTCAGGCCGTGGCCTGCTTTCAAAACCCGCACTGACAGAAGGGGGCGAGGCTGGGAGGGGGGGTATTATCTCACTGCTGCACCATGTTGACGTGATACTGTAGATAATCTACAGAAGGCTGAGCCTGGCAGGAGAATAAGTGATGGAGCTCAGCTGATGTGAATGTTGATTCACTGTTTTAAATGAGGTTAAATTCAGCAGAAGGAGCAGCGGAGCGCTTTCATTAAATCCCACATCTTCTCCTTTTATCAGTAACATTTACTGGACTCAAAGGCAGAAGACTAATGATGAGGGGTGTTGTGGAGAGCACAGTCAACGGTAGATGGGAACCACTGGGCTGAAACCTGCTGTAAACACATTCAACATCACTGCTTCACAAATGTTGAACCTGTCAATCAAGCGTTCCTTTAGTTCTCAACGCTCAGGGGAAAATACGCCCAGACACGTCAGGAATAACTTTTCTTCTTCCTCTGATGAGCCCTAACGTGTCCACATTGAAAGCGCAGGAGATTCAGACTGAAGGTGACATGAAGGAGCGAATCGAGGTGTTTTTCCCCAGTGTGATCAAGCTTCATCGCCAAAGCATTACGAGTCTTTCTCGGTGTTGATTGAGTCAGAAAGCATCATAATCAGGCTGTAATTGCCTTCCGAGCCTCTCCTTTCTCTTCCATTGAGCTGGATTATCTGTGCGCTGATGTCCTGCAGAGCAGCAGCACAACATGAGGTCTCCATATTAACCCATCAGTGCTGATGGCGTTGAGGAGACGGAGGGAACACAGACTTCCTGCTCCGCAGACGTGTGCTGACAGATATATGGTTTAGGTTTCTTTGAAGAAGCTCCTTGTGGAAAAGACCACTCTTATTTCAACCTCTTCTCCCAAGGTTTGGGATTATTTATAGTAATGTAGCTTTGTTCTCATCTCCCAGTTTCTCAGGGTTTTTCATCAAATGTGGCCAAGATGCTCCAAGTCTCACACGAACCAGGAACCATTGCTTTAGATCAAGGGGAACCTTCGTTGGTCTTCTTGGCCAAACTGGGGAAGCAGCGTCATTGGCTGACCATCAAAGCTCTGCTGTCGTGAAGACCTGGAATATTCAGAGGTTCTGATTTTCTGTGCATGTTTTACATGCTGTCCCTCTCAAACGCTGGAAACAAACATCAACTCAGTGCTTTTAATCTGGATGGTGAATGAGGGAAGAGTTTGGAGTCACACCTCATCTGAGGGTGTCTGTTGAGCGTCCGCCGCTACAGCCCAGCTCACGTTCCACCAAACAGGTTTGCGGCCATTTTGCTCTCACGCCGCCGCTCCAAACATTATCATGCCTAGATGCTAATGTTATTATTTTAATTATCCTTGTGTGTTCTTGGTGGTGCACACACACACACACACACACACACACACACACACACACCACACACACACACACACACACACTGGAGACCTCATTTCATTTCTTTTCCCCTGCTGTGAAACAAATCAAAACTAGTTATGATGCCGTTTTGCAGCGACAGTAACATTAGCTATCGACAGGAGCCAGGCAGGGAAACGCCAGCCGTGGGCCCGTCGCTGAGCTGGAGTCAATTACCAGGGAAAACAACCGCTTCAGATGCACAATTACCATCTTTTTTTTAAAAAAAAACCCTCTCCAGTTGATGCCGTTCCACACTATTAATAACTCAGCTACACCGCTAATTGAACTAATTGACATTTCTGAACGTGCGTGAATGTACTGAACATGTTGCGAGGGTCTGTGCCCGCTGATGGACCGGCGCCACGGCGCTCACGCAAAGATGAAACTGTGAGCTCTCACAGACTGTTTTTCACCTGTTGAGCAATTTTCCTGACAGCTTGAGACAGGCTGTAAAAAGCAACGGCAGCGTGATTGGACTGCAGAGGACGACGAGGCGCCGTTCAGCCATCGCAGAAAGCTGGATATCAATGCAAAGAGGGTGAGGGGAGAACTCGTCCTCTGTTGCTCTGTTTGCCAACTGGGTGATGCAAGCAGCAACCAGCCACTAGAGGGCGCATCTCTAACCAGGCTTTACTGGTTTTTTATTGAGTAGAACAGAAGCCTGACAGGTTTTTACCAGCAGAGCTGAGTGGATTTCCCGCCATCAATCAGTCATTTCTCATTTCTCATCCCTCCCTCAGAGTCTCACAGAGATCGTTGCTGTTTCTCATCTCCGAGCATCTGACCCACAGAGCTGCTGTGTGGCGCTTGCAGGCTTCTTCCTTCACCTTCTGCGCTCTGACGTTGACACTTCTGCCGAGCTGCCGTGCCTAATTGCAACAATAATTGTGCTGGTGCCTAATCTCAGCCAGGGACGCGACCCCGGTTGGAGTGATGATAATGAAATAATCGTCCCAAACAATTGTAACCCCCCCCCCCCCCACCAATGAAACGTGAGCCCTCAGATGACCAGCATTCATCCAGGAGCATTCAACCAGCAGCATTTTCCACATGAATTGAAATTTAGATTGTTGTTGACCTCGGCTGAGTGGACTGAGGAACTCCAATGGGCGGAGTCGTCCACCCCATGTGTCCATCTTCCACAGTGTACTTCTGTTTTCACTGAGTGATATCCGACATTATCCATCTTCCTCGGCCCAGCCGTGCATGTGTGCGTGTGTGTGCGTGTGTGTGTGTGATGACAGCCGAAGGACGCGTGTTCCATCAGTCTCGATGACTGGCTGCGTATCAGCGTGCAGGAGGCTGGTTCATGGGTAAACCTGAAGACCGTTTCTGTCTGATTGTGAGTCTCCTGGCTCCATTTATCCTAAACTGTATGTGCTTTTGTTTAGGTGCTCTTTCTGAGCCAAACGGAGCCGGGGCGGGGGGGCATCAGCAGGCCTGTATGAATGAGTACCAGTTGTTATGCTGCTACCAAACTATTCGTCCATCTGCCGCCATCATTTGGGGCTGAGCTCATTCTCTCTGCCTCACTAAATAACAGGAGAGGGGAGAGCCGGGGGCTCCAAATGTGGGAGATGACGTACAGCTCACCATATGTCTCTTCAAGCAGTCGCTTTTAACAACTTCAGAATTTACAGGACCTACCGGGCCCTGGCTTTCAGCTCCCCCAGCATCATGTGTGTAAATGTTCATTTTATTGGAATGTACAGTAGCTCCGGTTCTCATCACCACTGCCTGTAATTAAATCCTGTTCCACGTCCGGCCGCCCTCCCGAACATAAAGGGGGACTTTGGTTAATTAGAAACTAACTTCAGTCACGGTGCTTGGAGGAAAAAAAAGGACCCGTATGACTGCTGCAGAAATAATATTTCGTTTCAATTACACGCTCAAGACCCGCCTGCTCGTCAGGAGTGATAAGGACTGATCCAGACTGACGATCCAGGGGTGCTCTTGCAGGACGCTGAGGGGCGGGGCCAAGACCTCACCTGAGCAGGGACTGGCTGAGGTCATCATGGCTATGTCCTCATTTCGCAGAACGTGCTAATGTGTGTGTGTGTGTGTGGTGTGTGTGTGAGTGTGAGTAAATGTCCTGCGTTGCCTGCAGCCAGGCAGTACGTGTGTGCTATGATGCTCACTCTGGTTTCTTGACCTTTGCACGAAAATACCCTCACTCAGCCTAAAATTGCATTTCTGCTAAACATCGAGAACACAAAAGCAGCTGATCCAACACTCGTTTGAAATATCATCACGACATTTAGAAATATGTTTACACATTCCGCTGTAAAGTTCGCTGTCGTGACACGGGTGAAGTCTTAATTCCAATTGGCACGCTAAAAATGAAAAGTAATTCAGCTTTGTGAGGTCAGAATCTGCGTGTGCAGCAGGATTAAAGAGATTAAATCAGATTAGAGCCAGAGATGTCTCCGGTTTCCAAAAAGAGGCACGAATGGGGGCTTTCAGCTCGCAGACCAGGCTGAATTAGCCAAATCAATCAAATAAGGACTGCATCTCACTTAATGAGAAACACGCATCTCAACTACAGCTTGAAATGCAGAGCACGCTGTTCGTTTCCATGTTTGGAACAGGCTTTACCGGAGAATTTTAATCCAAACGTCTCGGTGTTCCTGAGAGGTTGGGAAATGAGATTCTGCTGTTGTGTATAATCCACTTCTATAATGACTTCCCTGTAAAAGGGATAGATAGTCTGGGCCCACAGGGGTTTGCTAAGTAACTCTGACAGAGAGCCACGGCTAACGCAGCCTCTAAAAAGGCACCCTGGGTGCCGGGCAGCACTTCTAATACTGTAAACAGACAGCCTGTGTGCTGGCTGCACAGGTGACATCACTCATATCCAGTCAGGTGGCAGCAGAAGCTCAAAGGAGGACCGTTAGAAGAAGAGCTCCTTCAACATGTTCCCACATCAGGAGAGCCAAATCTGGGCCAGCTCCATTGTACCGGTCACCTAATATTCATTTCATATAAGGTGGATCCTGGACACGTGAGATTGAAATTAATAATGTGGTTGCACCTGCAGAGTCATCAGGATGAACCCGTAGCACACGCGACAGAGTGAGGACCAGGACGAGCTGCAACGTGAGGTCTTTTCTGTGCGGCCTTGGCCATTTGAGGGTCCAGACCTGGTTTTATGGTTTGGTTGTCGTTATTTAGCATTTAGCTGTGATAGTTGGAGCTGGAGAAGACATATGACAGCACACACACACATATTCAGGACACACCATTGCCTGGAACCTCTGGTGCTCACCTGAACCCTTCACCGCACCCTCCAAACATTTCCTTTTTCTTCATTTACTGCAGCCCACGAGACGGTGGACATTCTGCTGAGGCGGCCGCGCGTTTCCTGTGTAAAGTGTGTTTTACATCAGCTGACTGCTTCAGTCATCCAGCTTCCTTTACGTATTCCTCAGAGATCTAATCCCCTTAAGAGTCAGCTTAGGTTCAACATTACAGGTGACGTCGAGGTTTGAGTCCTCCTTTCTGAGATGTTGGAGTAAACTGCTGTAGGACAGGGATGAAATCGTCTGTGGACAGAACCGTAGGCCGTAGCCACGAGGCAAGTTAGAGGGTTGGCTTCTAACAAGGGGCCATGTAGCCGTCCTTCCAGGACTGTGAAAAATGCAGAACACTTCCTGAGCCCAAGTTTCCACTCCCAGAGCATAATCACGGGGGTGTCGGGGGTGTTGATTTAGCAGATTTGTTGCTGAGCTCCTCAGAAATGGCAGCGTTTGACATGCAGAGATTGTATCTCACGTCTCCTGCTGATAAAACACTGTCAGATGGAGCCGCAGAGGCAGAAACAAAACAAAATGGTATTTTTACTCTTCCGCTCTTCTCACGCTAATGTTTCCTGTGACATTAACGCCAGGCAGGAAGGTCAAAACTCAGCACGACTTAATCGTTGGGGAACCGCTTGAATTCTGCTTTACAACAAGCGGGCCTGAGGAACGGTCGGGTCCAGCTCGGTCCGGAACGCCTCTGTGTTTATTTCACGGGGCCGCAGGCGGCGACTCAGTTCAGTCCTGCAGCAGCAGCTCCGGCCTCTGTGCACAGGCAATACATTTGAAATCTAATTTGTTTATCTGAGGAGACACATCTGAAGGCCGAGAACTTAATTTCCAAAATGATTATTTGGCTCAAGTCGTTCCTCGCTGACGCCACTTTGTTCCAGCTTGTTAAACAAACCAGCGGCGAGGAAAGAACATCTCAGCTCTACAGTTACTCGTGTTTTGTCACATTTATAATCACTTCTTTCTTGTTTTCTCCTTGACGGAAGCTGACCAAACCGTGCTCCTCCTGGATCACGTGGAGAGGACCACCGAACGCAGGCGTGACCCGGATTGGCACCTTTGCTCTCTGCAGATCCAGATTGAGCAGTTCACGATCTTTACGATACAATCGACCACCCCGAGTGTGTAGCTGACTTACTGTATCTTCATGGCTTTGTTGTTCAGGGAAACTGAGGGTTGGTGCAACATCAGCGAGAAACGCTGGCCCCCGGTGAACCTCCGGTCGGTGGTGGGATGAGATTTCGGAGTGAATGTGCTGCTCCTGCAGGTCAGAATGAAACATTTGTCCTGATGTGTTTGGGCAGTTAAAAGACTCTCTGGAGGGAAGCAGGAAAGTTACTGTGTGTGTGTGTGTGTGTGTGTGTGTGTGTGTGTGTGTGTGTGTGTGTGTGTGTGTGTGTGTGTGTGTGTGTGTGTGTGTGTAAGAGTGGGTGAAAAAGGAGTGGGTGAAAAAGTCTGGGTCAAGAAGCTGGCAGAAAATCCATAGTGGAAGAAGAACAGAGGTTAAAGGTCAAAAAGAAAAAGTGAGTTTTTTGGTTAATCATTTTTAAGTTTCAATTTTTTAAATAGACTTAAGAAGAGGGAAACTTTAATGCCAGTTTTTCTTCATTTACAGGAAGATGAGTATCGACTGGAGAAAAGAGCCTCACACCAAAACCAGACGTGATTTTCCACCATTAGAAAAACAAAGAACGTTAGAGGTCACAGAAAGTCGGGCTGGGAGCTCAGCTCTGCTTCTGGTGGCACAGACAGAAAAGGAGAATCACATTTTGACCAATCAATGTTGTGATTAATGGAGATAATTTTACCTGGACTCTGTGGGTCATTACTTCCTGCTCTCGTCCTCCTCCTCGCTTCTGCCTATGTGGATAATGTGTTTGCTTCCCTAATGAGAGTCCTGCGGGGACACAGAGGACAGCGGAGGGTAGAGGGACGGGTGGGGAAGGATCTGCAGCTGTGGAGATGCAATCAGCTACAGCAGCAGCAGCTACAGCAGCAACAACTACAGCTACAGCAGCAGTTACAGCTACAGCAGCTACAGCAGCAGTTACAGCTACAGCAGCGACAGCAGCTACAGCAGCTACAGCAGTAGCAGCTACAGCTACAGCAGCAGCAGCTACAACAGCAGCAGCTACAGCAGCTACAGCTACAGCAGCTACAGCAACAGCAACAGCAGCTACAGCAGCAGCTACAACAGCAGCAGCTACACAGCTACAGCTACAGCAGCAGCAGCACAGCTACAGCAGCTACAGCTACAGCAGCTACAGCAGCAGCTACAACAGCTACAGCAGCTACAGCAGCAGCAGCTGCAGCAGCAGCTACAGCAGCAGCTACAACAGCTACAGCAGCTACAGCAGCAGCAGCTACAGCAGCAGCTACAACAGCTACGCAGCTACAGCAGCAGCAGCTACAGCTACAGCAGCTACAGCTACAGCAGCTACAGCAGCAGCTACAACAGCTACAGCAGCAGCAGCTACAGCAGCAGCAGCTACAGCAGCAGCTACAACAGCAGCAGCTACAGCAGCAGCAGCTACAGCTACAGCAGCAGCAGCTACAGCAGCTACAGCAGCAGCAGCTACAGCAGCAGCAGCTACAGCAGCTACAGCAGCTACAGCAGCAGCAGCTACAGCAGCTACAGCAGCAGCAGCTACAGCAGCAGCAGCAGCAGTTACAGCAGCAGCAGCTACAGCAGCTACAGCAGCAGCAGCTACAGCAGCAGCAGTTACAGCAGCAGCAGCTACAGCAGCTACAGCAGCAGCAGCTACAGCAGCAGCAGCTACAGCAGCAGCAGCTACAGCAGCATGTGCAAAGGTTAGCCTGCCTACATGTGCTTGAAGAGCATCTCACACAAGCTTCTGCCTCCTTGAATCGAAACACTGAGATTGATCCTCCAGAACCAGGGGAGATTTTTCATTTCTGATAAAACTGGACGCTGTAACTCTCACCTCTGACCGTCTCCAGCGGTGCCATCTTCAGCTCTGTCGTCCCTCAAAGGTTTCCGGTTTTCCAACTTGTTGCCAGATTTCCCATGGATGTGAGTGTGCGTGTATATAAGATCTGTCTGGAGCGGAGTGGAGAGATTCCCCTGATAAATGACATCCAACCACAGTTCAGGAGGAACTATTTCATATAGAGTCAGTGAGATTAAAGACTGAGCACTTTCCAAACACACACAGAAAGGAGCTGTCGTCCAGATAAGGTCAGCAGAAACTCCCAGCTGGACTCTTTACAAAGTCAACGTTTGCTTGTTGACCTTAATTCTGAGAATTTAAAGTGTGCGGCTGCTAACGGCCACCTCAGACATGAGTGGAAACAAGGAAGCTCCAGGGGCTGTTTTCTAAAGATGACCCCTGTCTGGTTTGCTCTTTTGTCCTGTGCAGGAGGATACGGGAGGAGAACCAGCCCCAGGAGGCTGAATCAGCTGCTTGGACCACCACAGATCTCCTCAGCTAAACCTGTGGTTCCCTGGTTCCTGCAGCAAACCAGACCATCGCAGGACCAACGTGTGGGTTTGGGTCCCTCTCATGCACAAAAAAAGCCTCATGTTTCTCTTATTTCTGTAGATGAAAAGCAATAAAACTCATGTCGTTTAAGAGATTATGCCTTCTCCAGCAGCAGCATCTGAAGAACAAAGCTCATAGTGATTAGATAAATGATTCTCCGCTCCAGTATTTCTCTTTCATCGGACTGACTGTGGTCCTTTGGAGCTGGAAAAGGTCCAAACCTGGTCTGAAATCCATGTCAGCAAAAATAAGATTTATACAGTTACAGACTCAAACAAATGTGGGAGACCTGAATGTCTGGAATGTTAGATATGCAGAGGGTGTGTTTTCATATGCGTCTGGCTGGTCCTCAAAGTCCTGAGCGGATTTTTTTGAAGGACATTTGATCGTGTAAGTGGCAGAAATTGGAAGCAGACGTGCAGCTTCTCTCTTCAGGCGGAGAAAAGGCGCGTTTGGAGGTGCAGCAGATATTTGTGGCTGATGTGAGCAGTCGGTGTCATCGGTGCCGCCCTTTCATCGTCTGACGGTTCCATGGAGCTGCTCTGTTCTGTGGTCTCCTACCAGACCTGTTCTTGCCCCCGAATGGAGGATGGCTTTCATCGTGTTCCACGGAGCGACGGTAGTGATTCCTCCGGAAAAGAAGGGCGGAAAATAAATAATAGCAGAGGCGTTTCTGACTGGAAACCAAAGAAATCAACGATGATTGGAGCGTCAAGCCCAAGTCTGTTGAGATACTGAGCTGATTTTAATTAGCGAGTGTGTTTAAGGCAGGGGTGTCCAAACGTTTTGCAAAGAGATTGGCCAGATTTGATAACGTAAAGATGCCCGGGGGCCAGTAGATCCTTCTGATGTTTTTTTAACCAGAAAAGTTACATGCAAATGTACACTATTATAAAGCAATTTTCATTGTCACAATTCTCTTTATTTTTCAAATGGCAGTGTAACCAAATATAAGCCACTCAGGCAGACCTTAAATTTCCATGAGTTTGATAAATGTAATGCAAAGTTGTCTGTTATCATTCAAGTTTAAAACAAGTAAATTTTGCTCTTGTCTTTTACAAGATCTACAAGAAAGGAGGAATTACATTTTAGTGATTTATTTATTCCGTTAGTGCCAGCGGGCCATAAATAATACATTGTAAGACTGAAGTTGCGGGCCGTATGAAATCTTACGGCGGGCCGTGATTGGCCCCCGGGCCGGACTTTGGACCTGCCTGGTTTAAAGCGAAAAGGAGGATTTTGATTTTGCCACAAACGTTGGCTGCACTTGTTTGGAGCTTTAGTGCAGAGTCAGATGTGGCTCTGCTTAATGACGCTTCTGTCGTGCTCAGTTCCAACACTTGCTCGGGCTTTCCTGTCGTGCACGTGGTCCCATCCGAAGCTCGGAATACCAACTGATCCACATTCAGACTTGGGGCATGAAGAAATCATATTCACAGATGACTGAGCTGGGGGGGGGTGAAATGTCTCAAACATTTTGTGTCATCATCAGCAGAATATTAAAATGCAGTTTTTCAGTATACCCCCCCCCCCCCCCCCCCCCCCGCTAGAGTTAGAGCCAGTAAACAGCCTTTTAATCAGTGTGTTTCCATCATCTTCCAGCAGCTTTCACAGCAGCGGCCTGACTTCTGCTGGCCTTCGACGGCCCCCGTCCACAAGGATATTTGGTCCTTAACCTGCGAGGGGCCATTAGGCAGCGTGCTGCGAGGCCTCTGAGCTTAAATGAAAATGTATGAGTTTGCTTCTGCTTGTAATCACTCATGTTTTGTGGCGAGGGGGTGGGGGGGTGAGAGGAACGGCCCTGGTCACCGCACGCTCGGTTAGCTCCAGGCTTTCAGCACAGACACTCAGCCCAGAGGTTTGTTCTGGCTCCAGCCGTGAGGTCACACAGGGTCACGCCCACAAAGGCGTGGCAGAGGTGACGAACGCCCCCCCTCCTGCCCCACGTGTTCACCGTACACCTGACGCACTCCTGCATTCTAAACCTCCGCAGGGCCGTTAAACACAGAACCGGGAGTCACCTGAACGGACACGGAGACGCAGACAGTCTGAAACAGAGGTGGAGAGAGAAGAAGCCTTCAAGGGTGAAGGACAGTCCAAAGATAAATGAGCACATCCAGGAAGGCCCTAAAGCTGTAGTGGGCCCAACACCGCTCCTTCATCACCTTCGCTGCTGGATAAAGGCGACGCTGAGCTCTGCTGATTCAGTCAAAGCTTCTTTAAGATCTCTGTAGGAGCTACGTAGAAACTTGTGATAGCGGCTGACATCTTTGTGAACTTAACTAGCTTAGAAAAAACTGTTTAAAAAAACAATCGGAGGATATCACGGAGCTCGGCTGAATGCGTCTCCTCCCATCTCAGAGTCTCTCTGGAACCATTAACAGCCCCACATCCATCTGAATAAACTAGAATATCCACAACGTGGGGCCACACAGAGGAAGGAGAAGCCTAAAGAACCTAAAGATGTTTAGGTCTACATCCAAAGGGCTTCCTTTGCCTGGTGGGACATAAAATCATGGCAGATGACTGCACAAGTGGAACAGTTCCCATCAGAAGGGAAACATCTTGAAGGACTGGGCTCATGTTGGGTGGGCTACTGAGGTCCAAATGTCTGGAGCTGGAGAAAAGGAGTGTTTAGCTGCGAGAAGAATCTGCTTCCACCTTATCTGGCTGCATCTGAGAGCGACCAACACCCTGGAAACGGACCTGGAAACTGTAGCCCGTTCCAAGTGGAGAAATCTAAGGAGGCGCGCGGTGCAAAGGCACAGCTCATGTGCGGCTCCGCCACCTCGGGCGTCAACAGAACTCTGACACGGGCCTCACGTGCGTACAGGTCAAGCTTTTCCAGGGAAAAGACGAGCACAGAGTCCGAAGGCAGCTCTTAATCTTGTGGTAATCGGTTTATTCATTCTGTCTGGACAAAGAAGTGACATGTCCAATTAGATTTGACCAGAAAAGAGGGAAAAATAAAGCATGTGATCATGATAACAGACACATTCAGACAGTAAAAGACTTGGTTGAGGCCAAATTGCTTTTAAATTACCTGTTAGAAAACCCTAATGTACCATCTGCTTCTGTTCCCACTCTAAATGGGGTGGGGTACACTAAAATAAAATAATAACAATAACATTAATAATAATAATAACAATAATAATAATACAAATATTAATGCAAACAGTTTTTTCCAAAGTAAACGTCTCTCTCAGATTCTGAGAGGCTCCAGAGCCACGCTGAGCAGAACCGGCTGATGTGCAGGATGTAAATGCTTGCATGCACGTTGACACAGGCACTGATCTTCATCTGACCTCAGTCAAAGAGCCAAGAGCATTCTGGGAACTGGGAGTTCGCTCAGACAAGGCAGTCGACAGTATTTGAGTAAAAACCCCCAAAAAAAGTCTGTTTGTTCACAAACGATCCGAGTAAAAGGAGTTTTGGTTAAATAAAAAGCAGGAAAACCCAATAACAAGCGCAGCGAGCTGCTTCACCAGCTCATTTCTGCTGTATGAAAATGATAAAAGTAACAAATATCAAAAACACACAAAAATAGTGGCTTCACTCCAGAACCTTCTGACCGTTTTTATGATACATTATTTTCAATACAGGCTGACTCGACTGTAAAATCTGCCCAGAACACTTCAGCAAGCCAGTGCTGAGGATTCTGGGTAATGTATTAAAATCCAGATAAACAAACTAGAGAACATAATCACAGGAAGCTCACAATTAGCTTTTGTTGCAAGCCAACGGAAACAAAAGCCATGTAGAAAAGGAAAAACAACCTCGAAGAAGAGCAAGAGTTAGCACAAGTATAATGAAGTTTAATTAAGGCGACTTAAACTATTGCAGGATAATTTGGCCCCTGTGTCTGGAACAGACTGCCACAACAGTCAGAGCTTCCCGACTCTTTAAGATCGAGGGAAGGAACAATGAATCCAAACGATCCTCTTTGGAGAGAAATAGGTTTTATTTGGTTTGTTTTGGTCTCTTCCTCAGGAGCATGTTAAAGGGAACAGGCTGGACCTTTTCTTTCAGAATAAAAGTCGGAATGAAAACCGGAAAAACCAAAGTTGTGATGGATTTGTGTTTTCAGCAGGATGGTGTGGGGGGAGGGGAGGCACTGAGAGCAGAAAATATATTTGAAAAAAAACCTGGTACTGAATAACCTGATATGACGGATGATGATGTCATTTCCTGTGGGACGAAAATCCCACTTGGTTCAGAACAAACACACGAAGGGGGGAAGCGGGTCGGAATCCCAGTTTCTGAGATACAAAGTGACGCTGGCGGTCCTTTTGTTTCTTTTACGTCACTTTAGGCAAAAAAAAGCCCCCACATGGTGTCTCTCTGCTCCCCTGTTTGGTAAAAAGGCAGAGGGGGGTCGGCAGAGTCCGCTTTATGTCCTGGGGGTGCCGTGTGGAGGTGGGTCAGAACCGCCCGTAACGAGGAGGTGTGGCAGTTTCTAAAGTCGATGGCCCATCCTGTGTGTATGAGTGTGTGTGTGTGTGTGTGTATGTGTAGGTGGAGGTCACACATCCTGTTTTCACCCACCCCCCCATGTTTTTGTCCCAATGGTTCAGACCCATTCCTGCATGGAGCGTTTGCAGTACAATATGTGGCGTGGCGTGCCCTTCCTCTTGAACTGCACCACCGTGTAGATCAGCACCAGCAGGCACAGCGCCAGCACGCACGGGATGACGATGGCGACGGCCTTCATCGTGTTCGCCTCGTTGTCCAGCTCGATCACCACATCTGTGCTGCCGTCGTCACCCGGCGGCCGGGCCGGGTCAATGGGCCTCAGCTCGCAGCCCATGAAGTCTTTGAGGATGGAGCGCGGGTAGCCAGGCTCCACCCGCAGGAACTGGTTGTTGAATTTCCAGTACTCCTTCCCCTTGTAGAAGTACGTGAAACCTGAGGGACACAAACGGCTTTTTAGATGGGCCTTTTTAGCTAGCACGCTAGCTAGCCAGCATTTCACACATTTGTTCGCATCACTTCAAACACTGTAAGGCTGGAGTCGTGTGTGTGTGTGCTGAATTCTGAAAGTCAATTTTCCTTCTGTGAAAGTAAATATTGAACAGACGTCGCCTAAAGACGACCACTTTTCTTCTCTCCTATCTCGGGAAAAGAAAGTAAAACATGGAAGACGTGGGGACAACCACAGTATATATAACAGTTTCAACTTAAAGCTGCTCGGTGACTCAGCAGAATGAGCCCGGGGAAGGTTTGGGTACTAAATCTAAACCTGTGGTGTAAGGAGTGTGCGTGCGGCTTTTGTTTGGTTCAGCTCGGATGTGCAGCTCAGATCCTCGACCGTCCCTCAGGACCAATTATATTTGGCTATAAAAGAGAAAACACAGCCAACCAGGAGCCAAAGCCCACTGCTGATATCACACAACAGCACAACAGTTGTCACCGGGCACCAAGCTGCTGTGAGAAAGAAATTGTTATCAGAAATATTGAGGAATCGGTCCCGATGCTACAAACAGAGTCCGTTTTTGATTAAAAACAGAGAGCTGCTTCTCTAGAACTGAGACCGATGACAACAAACAGGAAGGTAAATGTCACATTTCACTGAAATTGTGGAACAAAGGCTGAGGATAAATATCTGAGATATGTGTCCCTTACTTTGTCTCACCCGGGGTGAAAAGTGATATTAATAGAATGTTAGATCAGCTTTAATATCAGCCGTAAATCACGCGATGTATAAAAACCACCGACTTTAAATGCTGGGGAGACTGAACTCCTGGCTTCTTTAGAAAAAGAAGAAATTCACACATGTGGTAACAGGACGGATCGGGAAGCCATTAGCTTAGCCGAGTCATTACCTTAGCATAAAGACCGGAAGCAGCTTCAAACCGTGTCTGTAATCAAGACGTACAGGCTGTTGCTGCTTCATGGCAAATTACTGCCACTAATTACAGTAAATTGTAAAGCCAGTGTCTTTGAAATGCGCATTGTTTTAACTAAATTGGAGTCCTTCCTTTAGGACGGCGAGGACGCTCTGCTCCGATTGTCCTCAGGTCGTTTCGCCAGCCGAGACCAAACGCGTATGTCGACATAGATTAGCTGAAGATTTGGGAATTCTTCCCTCCACAGCGGCAGCTTTTACTTCTTCTTCTGCAGAGATGCGGGAGAGGCAGCGGACAGATGGAGTTGCTGAAACTGGCGCTGAGGGGAGGAGGAGGGAGGAGGAGGGAGGAGACACGCCGGGGTCAACGCCGACCTGAGGCCACGGCTCGGAACGCATCCGTCACGGCTGTCTCCGTCCCCGTTACGGATGTGTTCACTGCGCGTCTCAGAAGAAGAACCGACACTCGTGCTAGTGCGAAAACACGTGATCGGCTCCTCGGCTACCCGGCCACCCTTCATGCCTCATGCACCCCGCCCCCCACCTGGCCTCAGATCTGGCAGCAGATCTGCGTCGCAGATGGCCGCAGCGTTCAGCACCACCTGCTCTATTTCTTTTAGTTCCAATCCAAGCGAAAGGCCGAGAACGACCCTGAGCTCACCTGGCAGAAAATCAGCCAGGCCAGTGGCCGAGCAACACCCCCCCTCCTCGGGTGGAGCGCACAGCGGGACTCGTGTCAGTCCCGTTCCCCACAATCCGGCTCCAACTGGGTCTCGCGGCGAATCGAGCGTCGGCGACACGGTTTCCAACGTCCGGGAAAAAACCGACCTCTTTAATTGGACGACTTCCCGAGATATCGCATCCGCGTTTGGAAGCGTCTCGTCGGAGAAGCGCGGGGAAATAACTGGGGCGAATATCAATCGATACACCTCTCGTGCGGCTCCCACTCAGCGGGCGCACGCACGAGCTGAAATCAATGCGGCCTGGCACGTGAGCCGCGCCGCCGCGCCAACTCAGAGCAGGCAGGACAAACCGTACCGTTGGCTTTGTCCACGAAGGCCCCCTGCGGTGAATCGGGCACACCTCTCCACACCGTGATGGGTTTGGGATAGCCGGGGTCCATGGTTCTCATTTCTTCATTGAAGCGCCAGTATCTAAACAGGAACAGGAAGTGCATCAGTGCTAAAACAGACCGAGCACGGCGGAGCAGCCTTCTCTGTGACACACCTGTCCCCTTTGAAGAAGTAGGTCTTCGCCACGTCCTCCCACCACACGGCCGTCTCGATGCTCTGCGCCGGCATCCCGTGGCCGAACTGGGTGATGTCTTTGGGGTATCCGGGCTGCAGCACCGTGTCCTTAAACACCCAGAACTGCTTCCCTGCGGATCAACAGACGGAGGGAACGATGGATGAAAGAGGAGAGGACCAGCTGAGACGCTCACATTGTTGGTAACGCTCCCGATGTTAAAAACTCGTGGCTGACGCTCGGACACCGCGACCCGAGGAAGTGGCCTCCTCCGTCACGGGTGCGGGGGTGGGCAGGACCGGAAGGAAGCAGGTGGGTGTGATGCAGAGGGAGAAATGATGCAAAAAAAACAGTGGATCAAAGTGGTTTTTAAGCCGCTTTGGCGACTAAACGGGGATAAAGATGGAAAACGAGAGCGAATCCGAGAGGAAACCAGAGCCACACCGACACGGCCTAACATGTGGTTCACCTGCAGCCCAACGGCCGTAAAATCAGCGACACTGTCGTCTGACTGCTCGGCCCGGCTGAACGATGGAGGTCGCGAACTGGAAACGTGGAAGCAGCAGAGGGACAAAGTGCTGAGTGTTACTGGGAACGTGCTGGCCTCTTTCTGGACAGGAAACTCACGTCATTTCACCTCATTTTCTTCCAGTCATGCTGGGTCACACTTCCTCTCACACGCACGTGCTCACACGCACGCCCGCGCAGAGGAAAACCTCCTTGACCGCTGTGGTTCTGTTTCCTTTTCCCTGATGTATAAACGTGGGTCAGCTCGGGGTCAAACCCTCCAAATGTAATTAATGTGTGGAAAAATGCCACGCGAACAACAAAGCTGCGAATGAATCGCGCTCGCAGCGGCATCGGACGCTGCCGAGATCCTCCGAACCACAGCGAGGAATCCTCCGACAGTCCCGCTGACAACACTGGGACGAAGCCTCCATTTGTGTCACTCTGACTAATCGGAAACATTTCCTACAGGCTCCATAGGAGGACCGAATGTAGCCTCCATCTGGTTCCTCCTGGGACAATGAATGTGTCACTCACGTCTTATGAATTAAAGCCTCTTGGTGTAAAAGTCACATAGTCGATAAATCAGAGATTTGGGGAGAAGACAGAGAGTTAAATGACACAGAATAAGAGAATAAAAATCAAAGCTGACTCAGATTTGGCTGTGCGGGGAAACAGAACACTGAATCCGCCTCTAATGTCTACCAGTTGCGCTTGCTTACTGGCCTGGTGCGTAATACCATTACAGCACTAAACTAATCAGTCTTTGCCATGACTTCAACACTAACAGACCCCAGCCTCCGCTTCCATTTATGCCAGAACTCTCATCACACAACGTGCAGGCAGGAAATATTCAAAACAGCTGCTTTTGCCAGGGAGCTGCATTTGGTTTTCTGACCGCCGTTGCAATCCTTCTGTTTTAAACGGGATCTTTACGGTCTTCTGGGAAATCAGCGTGTTCAAATGGAAAACAGCAGTCTGGGAGTTCTAAACTCTGAGTTACACCCCTCAAAATACAGGCTGGAGGATAAAGTCCCAGCGCTCGTGGCACAGCCGGGATCCAGAGTTTGCATTTCCAGGAATTGTTTGGCGTTCGGAATAAACTGGGCCCGAGGTTCCATCTCAGCGAACGCGTTTAATCACGTCGCCTTTGAATAGAGATTAAGCTCTTAAAAACACATCAAAGGCAGTATTTGAATCATCAAAATGATTAAGTGCAGTTTAAGACTGAAAGTTGGCCAACATGCCTATTGAATCTCACAACTGATTATCATTATCATCATTATTATTATCATTATTATTATAATCATTATCATTATTATTATTATTATTATTACTAGTTCAGGCCCATTCACGTCTCACACAGAGAAAATTGGATGAGGGCAGTTTAGCTGTCGTGAAAGTCAACATATGCATCATGTATAGCTGGTAAAAGGACAACGAGACGACGGGACAGAGTCAAACCCTGAAGGGACGGCTAATTAGCAGGATTGTCAGCTCACCTTTGAAAAAGACGAACTTGCCCTCGCTGTTCTCGTACACGGCATCGATCTTGTGCGGCAGCCCCCTCCAGAAAACGTTGATGAGCATCGGGTATCCTGGCATGACCGAGTTATCTCTCACCCTCCAGAACCAGTCGTCCTGGAAGTGGGACAGAGAGGACGCCGTTACGTAACCGAGACCAGCAGAGTCAGGTCAGAACTCTCGTGGGCTGCTTTTCGTCCTCCCGCCACACACACGTGAAGCTGGAAGCTCCTTTACCCCGACGTACGTGCACGTGGCTCCAGCTTAGCAGCCCTCGTCTCTCCGATCTTCTTATTAATGTGTCAGACGTTTTCATAAGGCATGCAGGCGTTCATGTGCAACCTTTTCATCAGAGCGCACGAGCGCGGGAGTCTGGGGCACGACCGTGCTGCACTCATTCACCTCAGAGGGTAACGAGGAAGCCGCTGCACTAATGGGCCAAAAGGTTTTCTGCCAACAGAACCAAAAGGTTCTGGAAGTCGGGGGCATTACCCAGCCGTTGATGCAGGTTGCGTTCAGGAACACCGGGCGGGCTGCAGCTCCCGCTTTGATGACCCACATGCAGCTTTAGAGGAAACCATCAGCACACGTGCACACACTCAAGAGCACGTGGGGGAAACCATCATTGGGCCGAGACATTCTCATTTCCCTCAGGGTGGTGTGGGGGGATGCTGCCAACTGGAAGGTGTGTCCTTGATGATTGGGGGGTGGGGCAGCTGTGAAAGCTCTCAGGAACCCCAGGGATGTCCCACCCTTTGGCTGGGGATGGACAATTGTATCTCCTGAACTCATCGCTCAGGCCAATAAGTCTGACCTCACTGCCCCGGCCATGTCGGCAGAGGGGGGGGACTAAACATCAGCCCACCCCCGTCACAGAAACAGAAACAGCCCATCTATCAGGCAGCCTCGCCGCCGCTCTCCGTCCAGTCCAGCTATCCGTTATTTTCAGTCCTCCTCTCTCCCACCCCCACCCTGATACCTCCTCACATGAAGATTCTTCAGCGTTTCCCTCTGCACAGCCGAGTGACACCTCAAACTGTGAAATCCGGTCCATTCCGAGGAAAAGTTCTCAATGCTCTTCAGCTGGAACACCGTGAGAACTGAAGCTGGAGCAGCAGTTCATCAGCTGGGAAGATTTGCTCCCTCAAACACAGTTTTAACTCCCCCCTGAGCAGCACCAGAGGCACCATTAGTGGGAAGAAAGCGTTTGGAAGAGAACGGCAACACCCAGACCCCCGTTTATGAACTCCCAACTCAAGGAGCAAACAGCCGTCTGAGGGGCATTAAAGCTTTCCCCTAAAAGGAAACAGCCGGGAACGGGCGTGCTTGATAAATGAAAAGGTGTATTTTGTTTGTAGAAGTCAGCCGACGTCAGGTGACGTCTTGCGGGGTATCCGGGTCAGCCGGCATCTCCGCCGCCGTGTGTGTTTGTAGGGGATTCTAGAGGATTAGTGTTGAGTCAGGAGCTGCATCTATCAGCTGGTCCTGCCAGGAGACAGATGCTCATAAAAGGACCTGAACGCTGGACTCTTTTAATCTGCTCCAGGCTGCTCAAATTCAGCCTTATACCCTGAAGTGTTTCCATACCTGATGGGATGGAACCAGGCTGGAGCCACTGCCAGGAATGACGATGGCTATGAAATAGTGTCAACATCAGTTCAACTCTTCTACCAGCATCTGTCTGCCGACTGCATCCATGATGAAGCTGTTCCCACTTCAAACGCTGATCTACAACCATTTAACAGCTGCGATCCTCCTCACTCTTGACTGGGACCGAGGCCTAAAACCTCTGCGCCCCGATCATCCCGGGGATTTTCTGCTGTTGTGAAAAATTGAAGCAATAAATGATGAATTTCCTGAGGCTAAAACTTAACAACATAAAGATTACAGAAACTTTTAGTGCTTAAATTAAAAGCCTGTTCTTCCCCACTCTGAGTGCTTAGGCTGGAATATTTATTGTCTTTAGCAGAGAATCCATAGCGTGTGCGCCTGTTGCCTTTAGCATCGACGCTTAAATTTAACCAGATTTCATTTATCTTGATCTTTTCAAAGACTGGAAAGGGACAGTTTTTCCTTCAACTCTTCTCTGAGTCTCTTACTGTCTTATCAAGGAAGGAAGGAAGGAAGGAAGAAGGAAGGAAGGAAGGAAGGAAGGGAGGGAGGAAGGAAGGACTCTCAGCTGATGAAGGAAAGGAGAAGGAACACAAATCCTTTTTATAGCCCCAGGACACTTGCTGTCCTGTCAGTTTGGTAAACAACAATGTCACAGCCCGGGACGTTTCTCTGAAGGTGGGTGGGAGGAAAAACACGTTCTCCAGCTCGTGTACATTTACGTACATCCCAGCTGACAGCACATTCTTTAAGAGTTCATAAAAAGTGGAACCAGAAGCGCCTGCACACATGGTAGTTTTAATGAGGCAAAATGACCAACGCCAAGAAGCAGGACTCCAGAAACGCCTCTGTGGACGATCAGAGCTGGAATCAGCCCACACTGGTGAACACCGACAGGAACACGACCACGTCTACCTATAAAAATAGATGTTCCATTGGACAGAAGTCATCTCCTTCATGTATATTCATGTTATAGAGACAGACAGACGGTTGCGGAGTCTGCTTTGGGCCAATCACAATCCATATTTGGATGATTTTGACTCATTTTACTGTCAAAAACCATGAAAAAGTCAGCCAATAACTCCAGTCTGTCACTGTCATCCTCTCATCTGCCCTCCTGGAGTTGAAAGGTGCAGACGGATGCAGCTAAAAGTGGTCCAGGATGTCCTGAGTTCTGTCGGAACCGTGAGGCCTGTCACACCTTCTGGCTCTGATCCAAACGTGAGATGATGTTTTTCCTTCTTTCCTCCCTCCTACTCACACAAATGGCCTATGACTGTCCTTTTTTGGCTCCATGGCAACTGAGTTTTCCAGGAATCCCATGATCCTCAGCGTCCCAGCAGACCTGTTAGCAGCTGTAGGCCGGGTGTGCACGTAAAACAGGGGCGGGGAGCATCCGAACAGGACGCCCTCCTCCGCTGGGGTGGATGTTTATTTGACTGAGATCATCATTTCCCCTCAACACAATCACAACAGACACTGTGCAGACTGTGGCAACAATTTAGCTGATGTCTAAATGTCACTGAGGACCTGCTGAGTAGCATCGGACTAAAGTGTGTCATGGTCAGGGTGGGCTGGATCTAGCTCGCCTGCACAATCCCATCCTACTCTTGTGTCTCTGTGTTTCAACTCCCTGCTGGCTAATATCCTCCCACTGGTCCTGTGTGTGGTCTTCAGTAGTTCAGCAACCATCTCTGCCGTGTCTGGAGAAAACTTGTGAGTCTTAATGGCCACTGAACCGAGCACTCAGCCATGCCGTGCTCTCCAGAGGTCCCTGTCTGTCCTATCTGCACTGGATATATCAGCAAAAGGCTGCTGGAGCCTCCCGTGTGGTGGAGTCCAGTTCCCGTCTAGATGACGGCGTTGCAACTTCCCTCTTGTCCTGGCATCTGCTCTGGCTGTCAGTGTCAGCGACCCTCTTCAGATCCGGCCATGTACCTCCAGAGGGGATGAACATCCTGTTGGATGCGGTCGAGTGCGCCGCTGACATGACTGACCTCCACCCATCTGTTCACACACTTCTACACACGTGGAGACAAAAACAAGCTCCCACAATAAAGGCAACAAAGTTCTCCCTGTGCACGTAACATCAGGTCATGTTCCGCCGAGTTCACGTGCACTTTTATTAAAGACCCTTTTCACTAAACAGCCTTTCTTTGTGTTTTTGAAGCAGGGAACAACCTCATTTAGGCCCCAGCGTCTCCTGCGGACCGTCTGCCAGTGTGTAGATGGATTCTATCATATATATAACACAGCTATTGTGGATAACACACTATTTTTTAACATCCTCAGTAAGTCGCGGCCACAATCACAGGCAGCAGTAGAATGTTTCCCCTCCAGGGCTGAGAACACAGGGCATCTTTGTGCTCTCAGCCCTTCCAACATGTTGCCGTGGTCATGTGCTCGACCGAGGTTAAATACCCATTAATGGACGTGTGTGCTCCTGCCTAGCTCCCATTGAGCAAGGCAAACCCTGTTGCTCTGTGCACAATATCCCTTCTGTGCAGGCTCAGAAGCTCTGACGTTGAGAAAACCTCTCAAAATAAATTGTGCGAATATCCCCAGGATTGTTTTCACACGAGGGATGCTTTCCTACCTTGAAGACAAACATCTCCCTCCTCAGGATGGCGAGGGTGTTAAACCCTCCGTCGCAGATGTTGGGCTTGGCGTTGGGGTGGGACGGTCTGTCTCCCGGAGGCAGCCTGGGCGGTCGCGTCTGCCTATCTGGCTTGCGGGGGTCTGAGGGCGGATGGGAGCGAGGTGGGGGCACTGTCGGCAAAGGCTTGGTAGGCTGGGGGAGCTTGTCAGGAGGTCCTAAAGCCAGACGGTAAATAATGATGGTGAGACTCTCATATTTGTACATCAGGAATCAACACGTCAGGCAGAGTTTGACACAACTGGTCGGTGTCATTTTAAAATCAGCCGCTCACCAGGGTGCGTAACTGTGGAAACCAGCAACAAACGAAGGTGAAACACCAGAGTTCAGTGGGATCAGTAAAGATTTAATCAAACACCGAGGTCCCAAAGTTTGTGTAGCTGCCAGACGAACAGACGCACAAAGCTCTTAAGTGAGCCGAAACACTGGTCGGGTTGCCTGTCAGAGCACTTCCTGCCAGAAATGATGTCTCCCAGTACTGATCTGTGGTCTGTCCCAGTGATCCCATTCACTCTCTGAAAGATCTGTTCCTGAAATAGATCCCAGACTGAGAGCAGCGGTTACATAACCCCCGTCAGAAGACCTGGACTCAGATGGACAGACAGACACACGCTCAAATACCGAACGATCCAATATCCTAAACCATTTAACACCCCTGACTGACTGACTGACTGACTGACTGACTGACTGACTGACTGACTGACTGACTGGCTGACTGAGGTTATAAATATTGTAGCTTTAGCATAGAATCTGTGGCCCAGGCTGCCGCCAGCACACTGGGCGAGCCGGGAGATGGAGAGCGAGGCTCACGCGTCCTGTCCTTCAACTCCTGACGCAGCAGCTGAGGGGAGTCAGACACGGGAGCGATGAGGAGAGAGTGGAGCTGTTACTCCCACAGGGACGAGTCTGGGCAATGTAAGCAGATGACCAGTCCTTCTGTGTGTGTGTGTGTGTGTGTGTGTGCGGTTAAAGAGGAACGCCTTAAATCATCCAAACAGCCACCTGTTTCCTTCCTAACAAGCCAAAAGCTCCAGCGGCAACATGAACGCTCAAATTACGTTGTATTAATGAAGAGAAGTGAACGCACCACCTTCATGGAAAATGTTCAACGACCTTTTATTCCCTCATTATCTACTGTGCTGCCAGCGCGACGGAGGTGGCCTCTTTTTTCAGTGGATATTCCGACGGTGTGAGTTCAGACGGCCGGCCTTTCAGAGGATTCGTCTCTGCCGTCACTCCTCACACATTCTTTGAGTCTAAAAAGACGAGGGTGAATGACTGGTTGTATTGGGAGATAATGATGACAGGATAAAAGGAGATTTTCTGATGGCGAACGCAGTCGCTACAATCTGACATCCGTCACCTTTGGCCAATTATTCTTCTTTTCAGGTCTGTTTTCACAGCCTGTCTAACGCTTCCTCGTGTCGGTCTCGTTGCACAAGAAAGGCTCACTAATAACGTTGTCCCCTTCACCACTGAGCAGCCTGCATGACAGACGGACTGACAGACAGAAAATAAAAGCTAGGCTGTCGCTGTTGCCTTCCACGCATGGTTTTATGTGTGATTATGTGGGTGCCTTGTTCCCCAGATGTCCTCCTGTCTGTAAGTTTTGATCCTCTGACCATGACGTGTTCAAAGGAAGGCTGAAGACTCCATATGAAAACTACAATAACACATCACCAGGTTCTTCGGGAAGCGTTCAACCACGGAACCATGACCTGAAATGGACAGACAGTTGTCCTCTTTGTCAAACTTACCATAAATCTTCTGGATTCCCAGCAGGTCGTCCATGGGCAGTTTGAAGTTGTCGGTGTCCATGTACTGGTAGAAAGGAGCCATGATGGCCGTGGGGTCATTGGAGTGCTCGAGGCCTAGCGCGTGGCCAAGTTCATGCACCGCTACCAAGAATAAATCGTTACCTTCAAACAGAGAGAAAGACAAAGGGAGAATATTGGAGATGAATTCTGGCTGAACTGAAATTGAGCTTTCACACTTTATAGAGTCTCATATAAATGTACATAAATGTATGTGAGTCTCACAGATGTAGTAATTCACTGCTCATTCACACACTGCGTGGATGATGGGGTCCTGCTGAGGGGACACAGTCCTCAGAAAGTCAAACACACACAATTCCAGAGCAGAAGATCATGTTTTGACTCTTAAAGACATTTTCAAGCGGTCCCACTGCATCAAATCTGGATATCTGGATTTCAAGTTGCCTCTGAGACCACTCCATCTCCTCACAAACCTCCTCCTCACTAATGTGACGCCAAGATTCCACAAACCCATGAAGAAATGAACCATCTTGCTGAGATCAGGTCCAGTCTGACTATCTACTCGTAGGACAGCAGCTTTCTATGGGACGCCAAGAGTCTTTTCCAACTATATCACAGAATGGAATAACCCTATAAATAATAGAAAAGTGGACAAATGTTGTGCACCAGATCCCAGTTTGTGGGCTCCAAGGTTGAACCGGCAGTGCTCTCGCTGCTGCCTCAGCTCTTCAGAATTAATCCCTCTCTCTTATCACACACAGGCTCCGCAGGAATAAAATAAACCATCACTTATTCATTGCAACTCCTGTTAAAATGAAGCACTTATCTGCTGCAAACCTGTCACATGAATAAGACATCAGCAGAAACAAATGTGGATTCAGATCACATCTCAGCAGACACGATAACAATGCAGAGAACTGCGAGGACTAACGCAGCTCCGAACTGGAACCTAGCAACAGTCCTTAGACTAGAACAGCGCTAATGCTGCCTGATGTAACAGCACAGAACAAATTAATATTTGAGGATTTGCTGAAGAGGCTCTGCCGCGGTGCAAAATTCTCCGGGTGAAAATTTATGCGAGCTGGAGATAGTGAACAAGCGTTTGGAGATAGAGTTTACAGCAAATAAAGAGAGGCAGCGAGGAGAGGGGGATAAAGAGGAGAGAGAGGAACACTGATTGAGGAAATGAGGTCACACTTCTGTGCAGCTGAGGACCTCTCTCTTTAGGCAATTTCCTTTGATGGCTGTGAGAGCAGATGAGCAAAGTGCTCAATTAAACTGTTTTACACATGAGAATATCATTTTCTGGCTTAATTGTGCCACAAAAAGTTGGGTCAGTTGTGTGAAAATGTCGCCGTGTGCCTGAAATGTTGTGTCCCTGGTCACTTCCGCGCGAATGAACCGATGAAATATCAAAACGCATGTTTCTGCGCCGGTGTTTACGTCTCGCTCCCTCCCAGAATTATCACCCCTCGTGTCTTCTTCTGCTTTTTGGGTCGCTGTTGTCACATCGACTCTGTAGAGCCTGTTGTGGCAGACGGGGACGTCCTGTTAGCCACAGGGCTGTAAACAGAGCTGAGGAGGTTTGTTCTGCCAGGCTAATTATAAGCTGTGTGGTATGGAGGAGCTACACAGGGGATGGTAGAGTAAGGAAAGAGAGGGCGGGTTGAGCAAGGACAAGGAAAACTAAAGAGGCAGCAAGATGAAGGCAAGAGAAAAGTGGGAGACGGTGGGAGCAGGTGAAGAGAAGAAAGTGAGGTAAACCCAAGAGAAAGCTGATTTTATAGTGATGGGGGGGCAGAGGTGGATGCGCTTATGATACAACCCGCACTTTTAACCTTGGCATTTGTAAGAGAGCCATCCTGTCACTGGCACCAAAGCGAGGACGCTTCCACAACAACAAAATACTGGAGATGAAGAACATTAGACTGCATAAACCAGCAGAAATGGCCCCTTTTCCTGGAGATGATCACAGTCACAGACAGCAGAAGGATGGGTCAAGGTTGTAGCTAATAAGATCGTGTAGCTGGGGAGGGGGGGTAAACCGCCTCGGTAAACTAAAGAAGAGAAGATGGAGTGAGAGTGGTGGCGGAGGAGAGATTTACGATCAGAAGTCTTTCCCCATGGGCTGCAGTACAGCAAATACGGGTCATGATTAGACGCCTGATATCTCTACTGGAATCTTCTGCCATCATTTATCTTTGCACACGATGCTTCACATCTGCAGATTTTTGTTTTGAGGGGGGGGGGGGTCACATAAACACAACCAGCTCCAGACACACTGGAGCACAAATCAGATACCAGACCGCTCTATTGCCGCAGTAGCTCAGGATGTCAGCACTGGTCTCCGGGGACCCCCCCCCCCTCTGTTGCTCTACTGTGGATCTAAGCACCAGCGTTCAGGTCACTTGACCTTTGACATCTGCTCCAACCAGGAGTTCCACCGGTTGGCACCTCTATTCCCATTATGTAGACAAAATCCTCAGAACCTGGTCGAGAGGCTAACGCAGCCAGCCCCCGCGTCCTCACTAATATGGATGTCCTGAATTTGCACAGTCTTGCTAACAAAGCGATTATAACCCCCACTCCTCCAATTTTACAGTCAAAGAAGCCCAGAGGAGGCAGGCGGGCTCCCACTCCTCCAGCCGTTCTGCAGAGAACAGCATCAGCGTGGCCTCTGTTATCAGACCGCCGTCTCCGCCAGCATCTCCGCTCGCTTTGTCCCCGATGACCTCAAACCTCTCCCACTGTTCCGCAGCCACAACTCGCCACGTGGCCGATGCACCTCCTGGACCGTCGAGGAGCAAAGTGCCTCTAAAAGTTAAATATAGACCGTGCGTCAGCTGCAACGGGCGGGAAAATCCACAAATTAATTTTAAATGAACCTTTCTGGCAGCTGGTTGCTGATATTCCTCCACTTTTTCCTTTTTTCCACCTTTCAAGACACCGGCGCTGTCCGTTGTTCCGATGCGTCCCTTTGTCATCGGTCGTCAGAACAGCCTCGACCCGCAGGAGCGTCCACAGACAGAGACATCAGCGAGCGGGTCAATGCGAGCAGCCGTCCGCGAGCTCGGCGTTGGGCTGCGTTGACGAGCTGCCAGACGATCTCAGCCCACTGATTCAGTGCCTGGCTCAGAGGGCCTTGGGCTCACACGGCTCTGCTGGCTGTCAAACCACGGTTGTATGCCTGACTTGACACAGTAACCATTGTGAGCAAAGCAGCCAAAGTACAATAGTAGCATTCTCGCCTTTAAAAACGGCAAACGCCAAACACAAAGGAACACTTTCAGCAGCGAAATCTGACGGCAGCATTTCATTGGCTGATGTATTGTCTTAATCAATGGTTACAAGTAGATCCTGCATGTAAACATTGATTCCCGATCCGTTTGAGTGCACCAATACATCAGCAGGGATCGATACGTCAGCCAAAGCTGCAGATTAGACAGGAAGTCAGGAACAAACTCTCACCCAAGACCATCTGAGATGTGAAGCAGGGAGCAAATGTTCTGCTGCTCCCCAAATCAGCAGCACCGGGGCTCTTAACAACACGTCCCAAACCCAGAAACCATTTGACTGAATGGTGTGCAGACCTCCGAACCACCTTCCACCCCATTTTGTCATTACTTCCAAATCTTATTTTCAGAACTACAGATGCGAGTCGTGCACAGTGTAGCAGCCTTGCTGGGGGACATCAGGAATGTGGAGCTTGGGTCGCTCCAGCCCACCTTTAATTCAGACCTTCTTCTCTGAACAGAAGCACACGGTTGTCATGATTAAACCAACATGAGGTCTGCGCCTCCTGTGATATATTTCTGCATGACTGAACAGAATCAAACAGCCCTTTTCAAATGAAAATCCAAACCGAACGATAAAAACCACATTGAATTCTTAGGCTTGAGCGCACAACCCTAATTTAAAGATAGTGACAGAGGGACCCTGAACCCTCGGTGACGCTAACCCAGATCCTTTTTTAGCACGTGTGCCGCTCGGTTCCCGTAGAGCAGCTACACAGAATAAATATACTGCTGTTTAAAGAAAAAAAATAGCACATATCACACATCAGTGAAGACTCAAATGATATGAGTGTTCATTCAGGGATGCACGCTGCCGGCAGGGCTGTTGACATGTTTTGTTTGCTGAGGATTATGGGTATGATGTTATGAGAGCATCTGACTGACTAGTGGGAGGGCAAATCTCCCCAGGTGCATGATTTGTGCAAGTGTGTGTGTGTGTGTGTGTGCGCATTTCTGAACGTGTGTGTGCCTGTGCTTGTGAGGGGGTGGAAAACAGCACAACCGCCCACGTGGAAGTTAATGTTGTCGACAGTAGGCGGCCATCTATTTCTAGTGGCAGCCTGCCGAGCAGAAACAAATAGTGATTGCTCTGCGTTCCGTCTCTGGAGTTGAGTTTTTAGGTGAAAATACAAAAACAGACTGAAATCCTCGATGCAAAGTCCAACGCAAAGCCAACGTTTGATTTATTATTATCAAACTTCAACGTTTACAGCCTATCCGGCCCTCCAAACAATCCATATGTGGGTGATTATTAGCCAGTGTAATCACTAAATGTAAACGTGCTAAATCGTTTACGCTGCTAAATCAGGGGAAAATGATTATGGAAGTACAGAAAATAAATCTGCTTGGGTATGAATGTGAGTATTGACAGTCATCTCTAACGACCGGCGACCTGGTTGCTCCCCGCGTGCAAGTTCCACTCTCTGCAAAGTGCAGAGTGAAACTAATTAATGGGTGAAAACATGACCCGCATGTATTTTTCATCCCTCTCAGAACATTAATTAACATGGATTTCATGGTTCAGATGAAGTTCCAGTGAAAAAATAAATAACTATGGGCAACAGTTCAGTTATGAAACACACACACACACACGCACACACACACACACACACACACACACACACACACTCTACCTATCTAGAAAGGTCCTGTTTTCACAGTCCATTTTGCATTTGAGAGTAACATTAAAATTAATGAAGAATGACGACACGAGGGCTGACCTTTGCTAAGTGTGTCAAAAGAGCAGGGGAGTTCTGCCTGCAGAGTTTAATTGGCACTCCAGCTGTTTCAAAGTGTTCTGGGCTTTGTTATAACATCTGAGTGCATGCTATACACCAGAAAGCTGCCTAAGATTGAAATATGATATTGTCTTTGTGGTTCCCGACATAATTGTGCTGTGGGCCAGATGTGGTATCTGGGAGAGAAACACAGCCTGCAGAGGAGAAATGCAGTTTTTCATTGGGAAAAGATGCATGCAGCATGAGAATGTGCTGCCTTCTCACCCTTCAGACCCTGTAAACCTCCACCGAGCCGAGGTTAAAACAGGTTTCATGGATATTCTCTAACAGTAAATGAGGGAGAGCTCAGGCACTTTGTAAGGACCTGAAAGTGATTTTACCAACGCCGTGGGGTCCAATCACCTCTTAATCATAAAAGTTCAGCGTGCAGACTCTTGGTTTGAAGAATTGTTGGTTAGGGTCGAGCAGAGTTTTTCCCAGGTCAGCATAAAGACCCCACAAATGTGTGTGTTTTCAGCCTGAACCCACGCTAAAAGGCTTCTAAACCAGCATCGCTCCGGTTCCTCAGGACGCTCCCAGATGTTTGCTTCTAGTGACATAAACACCTCCTGTTGTGGAAGGAAAGATGCTACAGATTCTGTCCATTTGAGGTAGAGAGAAGGCATCAGATTTGGGGGGGGCGGGGGTACAAAGACTGAGGCGAGAGGACGCAGAGAATGGCGTCCAATCTTTTTCCAGGGTAATTTCGCTGGAAACTTACTGACGTTTTCTGGGTTAATGAAAAAAGTTGCTGCAGAGGAAAAGGAGCTATTCCAAAGTGTCAGGAGGCTCATTGGTGTGCAGAGTTCTCCCTCCCTCCGTGAGCTAAAACGAAGGGTCGACATGGTGCACCCGGCATCGGTCCCCATAAACCCACTGACATGAATGAAGACGGTCAATGCCAAAGTGACATGAGGGGACCCGAAGAAAGCGGCGTGGAAGCGACAGTCGACTGCTTCCTCCTCATCACCCAGTAGGAGCGGCCTAAAAATAGCCCAGCAAGGACACCATATGCTCCTGCACACCTCAACCCCTCTTCATGTTGCCTCTCCTGCGGTCTACCCGCTCCAGCATCTCTGCCTCCATTCTCCCTGTAAACCGTCTGTACTCCTGTACTCTAGTTCTCCTTAGAAACCCTGCAAATAAAACTGTGGCCCCAGCTCCCAGAGGCAGAGTTTCTGCTCTCTCTCTCACACACAGGCAACAAAGTGAATCTAATCATCTCAATCTTCAGCTCCAGAGATTTCCCCACCTATTCCTGTTCATATCCCTCCACTTCCTGCACGATTCATCCAAACCTATTATTCTTCGTGTCCTCGACGGCCTTTCTGACAGACCTCTGCCCTTCCCCCATCACAACCTATTATGTTTTTAGTTTATTCTCTCATGCATGTCTCCATCCCCCCATCCATCGATCTCTCCTGGCTGTTCATCCATCCATCAGTCTCTAAAGCTGCAGTCTAGTGATGTAGGGCAGCCGGGGCTCCAGGACTACTTATCTCTGTTTTGTCCTGGGGGATGCTGTACTCTCAGTGGGGATATCAGCTGATCGCCGTCTCCATGCATCCTTCTAAAAGGCTTCGGAGTCCTTTCTAACGCTCACTGTTTCATGTCAGAGCTGTTCATGATACTTTCTGATGCTGCCTATGGGTACTGAATTAGGATGAGTTAAAGAAACGAGTGCAGCCCAAGAAACAAAACAACGAGGCCCCAACGAGGTCTTGATGTTGGTGATTCCTGCATTATATTGGCTTTTTTCCCCCCAATGAGGATTCATTTCAAAGGATCTTCATTTCAACAGCCAACCTCGCCTTTAACAGGAAGAAACCTCGAGCCAGATCAGTCTCCCCGACCTAATGTAAGACAAAAACAACCCCAGCGGATGTAACTTTCACGTTATCCCGTGACCCCAAAGGCTGCAGTCTTGATGCAGGCTAAACGGCCGAGACTGTGAGGACCAGAACGCGTGACCGTCGGTCTTTATCTCCACGCGGACGTCAGCTAATCCTTTAGCGTTTCATCATCCAAGAGAAAGAAATCATCCTGGGGAGGGAGTGGGTTGGTTAGATCCAGACAGGGGCAGTGGGGTGGACAGAGCCCCGTCTCCACGGTGATGAAGGCGGAGCCATCAGAGTGAACCAACAACATGTTTTAGATGCAAAACCTGCACACGTGTGGGTAAAATGACCAGCACAGATGCACGAGATGCTACTTTATTGTTACTCTGCAGGTCCTTTGGGGGTCAACGTGGACACGGAGGACAGAAGACCTGATATTTGCAGGACAGATAGAGGAGTGAGATGAGCTGGAGATATTCTCAGCTCAAAACAAAACCTGCGTGCCAACACTCAGGACTCCTGCTGAACAGAGAGCATGCATTATGGGATGCTTCCACAGAGGTGTGGGTTGCAGCAGGATGCTAACCTGGTACCGAGGGACGGAGCTTTTAATGACAGCAGCTGCTTCTCCCGAGGAATTTGCGGGATCGCGCGTGTACACGTGTGGCTTTAACAGAAGAGACACAAAAGCAAAGCTCGTTATTATTCCGACATTACTTCAATGGTTGCATGAGCGATCCCTGTTAGTTTGACCGCTCGGCATCTTCAAAAGCTTGAAATAAAGCCTGTCACAGCATATTATCTAAGCCTGCTAAAAGCCTCTTCACTCCTACTTAAAATTCAGTCTTCAGCAGCGAGTTCCTCAATTCTATTTCGGACTCAAAGTGCTCAACAGCTCCTACTCGTCTCTCCTTCTTTTCAAATGTTTTTCTCTCTCTCACTACACTCTCTCCCCCTCTGCGTCTGTCTCTTGTGAGCTCTTCAACCTCCGGTATTTGTCTAGAGACAGTCTCCCATTCTCTCTTTATACTCTTCCTTCCAGTCAGCGTTACGTTAACTCCATCCCTTCCAGTTATTTTCCTTTGCCGTTCCATGTGTTTTTAATCAGAGGACTGGGGACTTCAGGCGGACTTTGATGTTGCAGCCTCACATGTACACTCCCAGAAATGTAAATACCCCAACACTCCCTTTAATTTCCTGTTATCACCAGTCAAATAAACACGGACCCAATCAAGGAGCCACAGATCTAAGACAACGCTACACACCCGGCAAGGTTGCCATTTACGAGCTGGAGCCGCTGTCCGTCACTCTCTGTGGGTTTTACTTCACCTGCTACACTTGTGTTTAAGAAACAATGCATTTCATATAACATCACTTCATACATGCAATAATATTGCGCATTCTGAGTTTAAGTGAATGCACATCTTAATTAGTAGCAATAGCATTTACATGCAGCGTCCATCCACACAGGGGACACCAGCACGTGATGTCATCTGCTGTAACAGGTCAGATGTTCACCATCGAGCTCACGACAGCCAGCGCGGACGAAGGGGAGGAGCCCTTAAATTTATAATCCCGTCACTAAAATTGTCCTTGTGTGCAGTGAGCGCAGCCCCAGTTCAGAGGTCGCCGGGCTGCTGGCTTTCACCGAGCGCGCGCGCACGTGCAGACACGCGAGCCGCCTGTCGCGCCGCAACGCCGAAAGACAACACAGCTGTTCAACATGCAACTCACACTATTGAGACAAAAGACCCAGCTGAAGGCTTACACGCAGCCCGACAAGCTGCAAAGCTCCGAGGGCAACGACCCAGCAGGGGGCACGAGCTGAAGGTCACCGCGGAGCCAGATCGGATGGCCTGCCAGCACAGATACGAGCGAGCGGCTGCGAGGTTTGCTGAGAGACGCGGTGAAAGATTCAACACATGCCGGGGACCATATCCAGCAGGCATTACATCACACGCACAGGACAGCAGCACGGACAATATCTCCGCTCTAATGAGAGCAGATGAATCCACAGTTGCTTCCCTCGTTTCTGGGATGTCAAGCAGCCGTTTTCCATGACTTCACCAAGACGGCTCCATTACCGAGCCGATCAACACAACGGTTACAGACGCCACGCATAATAACATCAAATATTCTATTCTTTTCTGTTCTAATGTATTTGAGGAACAAATTTGTTCGGAGCAGCAGCTTAACTGCTCTATCATGAGCTGTGGGCTCTTCACACTCCCATTTTCCCGTGCACAGCGCAGCCTCACACTCATGGTGGTGTTTTGCTGCCGCGCGGCTCAGAGCTGCTCGACGCTTCAAACCCCGCAGCCTCCTCAGATAATCACACGTCGGTGGCGAGTGGGAAGCTAATGAATATTTTCATTGCTTTTTTTTTTTTTTGCAAATATATATTCCCACAGTCGGGATTCTGTTAAAGCGGCTTAATTGTCGCTGCCCCAAAAACGGTTCTGAACCGTTTATGTTCAGCTTTGCGTTCATCAATTTGCTGAAGAGCATATTTGACACGTTTTAGGTGGGGCTGGATCCCAGTTTGATCCCGAAAGACAAAAGGATCTCCGATGTTCTGTGTGCGGATCAGACGCCGACTTCATGTGTAACATCTGAAACAGCTCGGCTCTGCGCTCCCATCAGCCGCCATCGCTGGTGAATATTAACAGATGCTTACCGTCATGGTTGGGGTTTCCCAGCGTCCACGGCTCATCTGAATCAAAGTGTGTGTCTCCTCCTATTCCCGGCCCTGGAAAGTAGGCGTGCGCCAGAAAGCCGCCCTCGCCATCAAAGGGAGAGCTGTCGCCGTGAAAGCCCGATGCGAAGATGATGGTGATGTCCACGTCGGTTTTGCTCCGCTCCAGCTCGCTGTACGGCACAGCCTCAAACCGCAGGGGGGTCACATTCTGCCACACGTCGAAAGCCCGCCGTATGGCGTCGTGGGTCTCTTCAGCACCGACTTTGGGTGTGACGTTCTTTATGCTGCAAAGAAACCAGCGCGTTAAGATGTGCTTGCAGAGGAAAATCTGGATCTGGGAGAATCTGTTGTGTCGGCCACATGACAAGACGGTCAGTTTGGTACCCGGAACCGCCAATTAACCAGCACAATCTCTCGCTGCTTCCCTGGACGGGGCCGTTGCCGTGCTCGCCCTGCCCGCCGTGCTCGCCCTGCCCGCCGGCCGACAGGTAGATGCGACGCTTGCAGAGATCTGAGCCTGTCCTGTCAGCTTCCCCCGGCTGCAGGTGTGGAGAGGATGGGGGCAACTTCTGCCTCCGGAGCTGATTTTATAATTAAGGATTATCAACAGCCCACTGCCTGCTGAGAGCTCCAGCCTGGCGCAGGCAGTCAGAAAAAGCTCCCTGCAAATTATTCCCTCTAAAAATAGTCCAGTGTCACGCTTCATTAGAATTTGGCTTCTCACTCCTGAAAGACAGTTGACAACGTTTGATTCTCTTTTATTGCTCTGAATTTCTTCAGTGTCTCTTTTTGGACCGCAGGAAGAAATATTATCAGAGTTCCTCTCAGGCTGTTGCTAATTTGACCTGAATGATGGATGGGCTGCTGCAGGACCTATTTTAAAACAGATTAATCCCTTTCTTGATAGATTCCATTTTCACAGAGGATTTTAATAATGTGAAAAGGAAAACACGGATTACGGATGAAATCCGGGCGGCGACAGAGTGATATGCGCCGTTCATTTCGGGCATAATTGCTGCGGCCCCACCACACGCTGCGTCCCGCTTAAAGACTTGCTGACAGCTAATTTCCACTTCAGCAAAGATGAGTTTTCTTTAATTACGCGCTCTCACAAGTTCTGCTAGACACTGAAAGGTTATTACAAAACCGTGATGTATTGTTTGGAAGCGAAAGCTCTGCCTGCAGGAGCGATGACAGCTAAAGACGCCAGCCTGTCACTGCAGATGTGAGCGCTGAGGCCCAACAAAAACAATCAGTGGGTGTTAAATGAAAAGGCCTAAAGCTGCTAAAACGGAGACTCAATCACCCCCGAATGCAGTCGTCAGCAGGCTTTAAGAGGCTGGACGGAGCCACCTGAAGGTTTGGGCTCTCTTATTGTTGAGAATTCACAGCACGCCGTTTTATCGCACGTCTGATTTTTAAGTGCACGTCAGTCTGTTCAACTTCTAGCAGGACACAAAAGACAAAGAAAGGGATGAGTTCAAGGTGACAAGTGGGGAAAAGGTCAGGCTGTGAGGTGGTGAGGAAGCAGGTGAACAGTGGGGACACTGAAGCTGATTAGCGCTTCCCCAGAGGACAAACCCTGCAGGCCAGGATGGACGTCAGCAGGCACCCGGGACAACAAAGCATTGCTATTGTTCGCTCAACGCTGATTTTTAGGCCTTTCAGATCATTTGTGAACAACAGCCATGGCTATTAAATTGTTTTAGCGCTATTATATTGTGAGGAACATTCTGAACAAAGAAAAATGGCCCGAAAAAGCTCAAGGCACAATCAGACTGTGAGCAGAAAGGGGTCAACAGTGGTGGAACCGTGATACAATAAGGGAGATGATGGATATAAAACTGAATGGAAGATTTGAGAATCGCCCAACACAACTACTAGCACCTGGGTTTGAATTCTAATGTGAAATCAGGAACTTTATCGTGATCAAACTGCTTCCTTTGCCGATTCATTAAAATGTGTTGTTCTCTCAGAATTCTGACGGCATCCTCTTGAACAACGGTGAGGAATTAGAAATCCTGAACAGAGACGTCTTCTCTGATAAATGTCCCACATCCATTGCATCAGTTTGAGTTAGAAAGCTGCAGGAAAGCCATCTTAGACGTCTCTCTCCCTCACACACACACACACACGCTGCTCCCATCCTGTTACATAATCCTAATCTGAGAGCACCTTCTGCTTTCCACAGGGGTTTCCTCATCTCCTCACTCTCAGATGCTTCTCCTGCACTCCTCACTTTCCTCCCGCTGAAATCCCACCTACCTTCTCCTTGGGTGGAGCCGGCCCACTTTCTCAAATCTGAATCGTGGCAGATAGAAGCATCGGCGATGCCAAACTAAATCCCAGCGTCAATTAAAGGGGCAGAAACACCGCGATGCCTCAGCCAGCCTGATATACTGTCTTATTTCTGCACCGGGTCACTGAACACAGGATTACACTCATGCTGCTTATGTATTTATTCATGGGGCAGAGCGATAATAAAACAAGTGCACCTCTAAAGAAGTGTCCCATGAAATATGGAGCTGGTGGAAACCATCAGTCCAGCATAAATAAAAGACGACAGAATCTGGGCTACTGACCCAACTAAAGTAACTCTGAGACATTATATAACCGCAGCATTTATGTCTCATGTAGCACCCTTTTGATTAATGACCCTGTGAATTAGTTACTTTGTGCACGTGTGGTTCACGTGTGTGGTTTCTACTTCGTGTAGGACTGTTTGGATTTGAGCTAGAAGAGACTTTGACACAGCTGCTGCTCATCCAACCTACTGCTGAAATGTGTTAACTCTGGATTCATTTGGTGTGTGTGTGTGTGTGTGTGTGTGTGTACGGGGGGGGCTTCTCTGGCCATGACATGTGGGTTATGGAGATAACGTGGAGCTGGATCATCTACCCACCTGTACGTGATGTGTTTATGGTGCCACCTTTGTCCCGTGAGAGCGTACCGGCGTTTTCGGACACTGAATCTGGCGGCGCCTCCTATCTGGTCAGGAACTCCACATCTGGGCTTCTTCATCCACCTACAGCGAAGAGCAGAGGAGGAGTCAACGCCGAGGCCCTCCGCTCTGGTTTGCTGGACTCACGCCGAGGTCAACGGCGTTTCCTTTTCTGGCCGCTGCAGACACTTTTCTGCTGATGTGTTTGGTGACTCAGGGATGTTGGGATGAATGAGCCACACTCCAGCCCTCCAGCACGACAGTTTAATTCACTTTTTACAAACAGAAGAATTCTCACCTTATCGTGTTATCGCTACGGCAACACGGAGCAGCAAGAATAAAGAGATGGAGAGAGAGAAAAGTCAGCCGTAGGTTCAGATGATCACATTTTACTCACTTTCAGTCCGGCTGGTGGTCGACATCCGCACTGCTGTTGCAGTTGGGCGGTCGGTTTCATCTATTCAGCGCGTTTCAGTGTTGGTGCACGTGAAGGTCAGTGAGCGTTTACAAGCACGTGTGGTTCGGACAGCGGGGAAAAAAGGGCTAAATCGGAGCTTGCACTTGTAGCACACGTGTAACGATGCCGCTTGTGTTTTCAGATCAGGAGGCGCATGACACCCATGACAACCGAGGCAGAAATGATTACCTGAACTTCACTTTCAGTTTAGAAACATCTAAATGCTCCACTGCTCAGCTGCTGAAGGTCAGCCTGAGCAGGCGAGAACACTTTTAGCTCTTCTGCTTAATATTAATACTTTGACATTTCCCAGTCTTTAATCTGAGAGTGGAGGTCTTCTCTTTGTAAAATGCCCTTTAGATCATTTTCAAATGTGCCCCCTTTGATCTGACAGGCTGCCTTGGAAATGCAGACCGGGGTGATGAAAAAAGCAAATGTGACCGCGCCAAACATTCTTTAGGCTCTTATTTAATCAGGGGAGTTCAGAAATAAATCCATGATGAGAAATCCCTCTGAAAGACAGTTTATGTTCAAACGTTCCTGGCGATGAACGCAGCGGTTCGCGCGCGGCGTCTTCAAAGCGGTGGAAATGCACATGACTCACTCTATAGTGTTGCTGTCCAGCGTCCCCGTGACATTGAGGCCGTAGCGGCGCTGCATGGCAGCGATAGCGGACTGCATGACTCGAGCCGAGCGCAGCACTGACATTCTGGGGTCTACGGAAGGCAGGTAACCGTACTGCTGCAGCCATGCCTGTGGACAGGAAACACACACAGAGTCAACGGTGAGACGTAAACACACACCATCAGGATGGGAAATACCGTCCCACAAACGTTCTGTAAAGACACAAAAGGAGCTGTGCATGACACTTTTCCTCCCAGTAGCACAGCTTCTTAATTCAAGAGTAGGTGCTCGATGTTACCGAGCGAGCACCTGTGCCAGAACAGCGCCATGGTTACCACGGCTACGAGCTCCTGTGTGAAGTTTAGGCAGGGTAGAATAGTTACAGTGGCAAATATGGCTGATGGCAACAGAAACTGAACACAAATCATCACAGCAGCATCGCTGCTGGGGAGGGGAGCGTGGAGTAACAGATCCTGACCTCATCCTAACACCTCTGCAGAGTTTCTTACATCAACACAGTCGTGGCGACGTTACGTCCATCAGATCAGGAGTGTCTTTAATCACAGGCTCAATGTCCTCAAATGACCTCTGTGTCTGGCGTGGGGTCTATTTATGGCTGGGAAGGGGATTAAAAAAGAGGAAAAGCAAACGCGCGTGTGTGTGTGTGTGTGTTGTGTGTGTGTGTGTGTGTGTGTGTGTGAGCTGCAGCTCAGCCTGAGAGAGACCATTAATTTAGCTGCATTCTTCTCGCACATTCCTCCACTTAATCATAAAAGCAGAAGCTAATCCAGCGAAGAGGCAGGACTGCCTTTAAATCACGTCAGCGGACAGCAGATGAAGTGTTTTAACGAACAGACCGACCACTTCATTCCCTCCCGTGTCCCTCTGACCTCCTAACCCACCAACCCCCCCCATCCCCAGTGACTGAAAGGATCGGCTGGTGTTTATTTGCCACACGCAGGGGCGATCTCGCAGGATTAACGTCACCATCTCCCACTCCTTCGTTTCGCCAGCCAAAGCCACATGTAGGAACTCAAACATCTCACACTGTCCCAATTTCCCGACTTCTGTTGCGTCCAAATGCAATGAAACAATTGTGGGCAGATTTATCACTGAGCCTCTGTTTACAGAAACAACAAAGCTGTTTGTAGGCTCTTAGATCAGCCCACTTAAATGCCTTCTCAAAGGGCAGCGGAGGTCCACCCACCCTTCTTTCATGAAAACCCGAAGGAAAGTCTGAAATGTCAACATTAGATGAGATACTAAGGAAATAATTCCAACCTGAACAAGAGGGTGTGGGGAGAGAGAGAGAAACTCTATATGAGTGCAGAATGTCATCTTTCATCACATCATTGGCCTTGTTACATATACGCATGGGTGTAATGGAGCTTTGTGTGTCCTGAACCTGCCAGAAGGAATCATGGCTCACAAAGAGGAAGGAGGGGAATCGACTGGGCTTTTAGCTGAAGAGGCTTTGGGGATTTGAGGAGTTTGGGGGTTTGAAGAGGCTTGATTTTATTTCCAGCTTTTACGGTCAAATAATGCAGCGAATCTGGAGCAGAATCACCGAGCACGTGCAGCAATTAAGGCATTAGGAATAAGAGCGGCGTTTGAAGGGTGCAAAGAAAGGCAGAAGGTCGGTCTCGAAGCGTTTCTATTCATCACTTTGTTGTGAAATGTGCAGATTAGTCTCATAGTCGACGTTGACAGGCTGCTTGGGTTAAAGCGAGGGCCTGCTGCTCACTCTGAGAGGGAGACGTCAGTTAACCGGGACGAAAATGGAACCAGAAGCACAAAGAAATGAGGTCGGCACAGATTCCGAGCGGAGGGAGGAGAGACCAACAGGGGGAATGGGCAAAGCAACATTTAACCACGGACGGAGAACGACTGCAAATATGTTGTATTTTATAAGGACGCAGCAAAGCCGGCACACTGATATGGACCCCTAGTGGCCGGAGCCATAACTGCCATCCTGACCCTGTCAGCCTCCCCTCTAAAGATGACTGCTTTAACTTTAGGAAATCTTCAGGATGGATTCAGGGACTTTCCCGCCGCTTCCCTTTTTTCCGAGCTCCCGTCCTGCAGCTCCCCTCCACTCGGTGATTGATGCGAGTCTGGTTTTTAAACTCTTTTTACATTTCTGGGAAAGAGGTTGACGGCTGAGATTTCCATTGGAAATAGTGTCAGGAAGTGGAACTGGCCCACAAACACACAGGTTCATACTGTTCATACAGCAGAGGCTTCACTGGCACACGAGCTAAAGTTTAGCTGCTAAACCCTGGGACACACACACAGAGCTCAGCCTTCAGGAAGTCATGAGATGATCCTCATGATGCCTCTACACACACACACACACACACACACACACACACACACACACACACCACACACACACACACACACACACACACGCGCACACGCGCACACGCGCACACGCGCACACACACACACACTCACACACACGCACACACACACACACACACACTCACACTCACACTCACACACACACACACCACACACACACACACACTGCTGCTGCTGCTGTTGCTACTGCTGCTGCTACTTCTACTGTTGCTGCTGCTACTGCTGCTACTACTGCTGCTACTGTTGCTGCTGCTACTACTGCTGCTGCTACTACTACTGCTGCTGCTACTGCTGTTGCTGCTGCTGCTACTACTGCTGCTGCTACTACTGCTACTGCTGCTGCTGCTGCTGCTACTACTACTACTACTACTGCTGCTGCTGCTGCTGCTACTACTGTTGCTACTACTACTGCTGCTGCTACTACTGTTGCTGCTGCTACTTCTACTGCTGCTGCTGCTACTGTTGCTGCTGCTACTGCTACTGCTGCTGCTACTGCTGCTGCTGCTGCTACTGCTGCTGCTGCTGCTACTGTTGCTGCTGCTACTGCTGCTGCTGCTGCTACTACTACTACTACTGCTGCTGCTACTACTGTTGCTGCTGCTGCTACTGCTACTACTGCTGCTGCTACTACTACTGCTGCTGCTACTACTGTTGCTACTTCTACTGCTGCTGCTACTTCTACTGCTGCTGCTGCTACTACTGCTGCTGCTGCTGCTGCTGCTACTACTGCTACTACTGCTGCTGCTACTACTACTGCTGCTGCTACTACTGTTGCTACTTCTACTGCTGCTACTACTACTGTTGCTGCTGCTACTGCTACTGCTACTACTGCTACTACTGCTGCTGCTGCTACTACTACTGTTGCTGCTACTACTGTTGCTACTACTACTGCTGCTACTACTACTGTTGCTGCTACTACTGCTACTACTACTACTGCTGCTACTGCTGCTGCTGCTGCTGCTACTGCTGCTAATACTACTACTGCTGGTTTGGTGTGCGAGGCTACACAGAGCTGCACTGGGACCTCTGGTACCTGAAGTAGCTCCCAGAGGTGAAGCTCATGTGTTTAAGTGCTCATCAGGCGGTAATAAGAGAAGAGTTCTGCTGGTCCAGTCTCTGGAGCGCAGACTCAGAGAGGTGTATTCTGCAGAACCCATTGTGTGGCTGCAGCAGCACCACCACACACTCAGTGAGGCTGTGACTTCCTGTTTCATGAGAAACGTGGCTGGTCATTGATTATAATAGAACGGAGCAACTTCTGCATCCTCTTCAGGATCTCCTGGAGGTCCTGCCTCTGGAGTCCAACATCAAATGGACCGCAAGAACCTCCAGGTCCTCTCACAGAGGTTAGTTAGAGTGTCTCTGTGTGACTGAGGGACACAAACTTCAAAAAGACAAAGATGTTGCTGCAGTTGCTCTCCCAGAATAAAGATACCCAACCTGAAGGTTGAGGTTCAAGCACATGAACGGGAATAAAAACATTAGATCACTGAGGTGAAGTCATGGAGCTCGTAAATCAGAGATTACACGTATCACATGTCATTACTTCCTTTCGAGGCAACATAAAATCTTGAATTAGGAAATCGGATATGCTGCTGTAGTAAATCCGGACTGCAGGTATTGAATCGTACGCCCAAAAGCCACCTGCATACTTTCAGAATGATTAAAATGATATCCTTTATACTTTTGCTGCAAGAGCCTGGAGCTTATTCCCATTTTACTCTCTTCTCCTCTTTTATCCCCCCTTTTCTAACGTCTCCTCGACACACTTTCTCTCTGTGATTTATGGCGCCTGGTATTCAGCCAAAGTAAGACGCGCGGCTCCTTATGGAAACAGACAGAAATGATTCCCTGTCCTTCCTCTACAAATGAACAGCGCAGCAGCGTGGAAGCAGAAATGCTGCTCAGCACAGCTCTAATTCCCACTTCTTGTTATTTTCATCAGAAAAAGATGAAGCCGTGCTTGGTGTCGCTGCTCCGCTGCAGCCTTTCTCCCAGATCCCTCACTGGAAACAGAGCTGGAGGTAAATGGATGAAGAGGAACGCACCGAGGACACAATCGTTATTTTGTTAAGAGCATCGCGTCATAACAGGCACAGAAAAGATTCATGGAATGTTAATGAGGATAATGAGGCAGGTTTGGGACATTTCTTAGTACATACAGCATTTTCCAATGGCACTGTCTCTCTCTCTCTCTCTCCTCCCACACACACACTCACACACTCACAGCACAAAAGTCTTTTCAGCTTGTTTGTTGAGTCTTTGTGTTGAAATCCTGATTTCAAAATGTTAACCAATTAGTTTAGGACGTCTCCTGGATTCAAGTAAACCGGTAATGAGTGCAGCCTCACGCTGCTTCCTCTATTTGTGCATTTATCTGAAATCAAACCTATAATTCAGCTCAATCAAACCAGTTAATGTTGCTGCTGTTCAAAATGGGCGTCTAGCGGGGGGGGAGAGATTTAATGAGAGTCCAACAAAGAGCGGCTGATTTGAAAAGCCAGACATCCACCATTATGTTCTGATGAATTCGAGAAGAGCTAAAATGCATCAGGGCCTATTTTTAGGTTCTCCACACTTCATTTCCCTCCACTTTGAAGTCCATTCCTTTCACATTTTTCACTCATGCAGAAACGGGCACGGCAGCTTTTTATTTGCCTCTGGAAAGGATAATTGGACCTCAGAATGAGCCCGAACAAAGTCACTTCAGGTAGACGCGGCGAGCACGCGTCAGCGGGACCGAGGACGGTTCCTGTCCTCAGACGACCCCGTGCCAACTCAGTACCTGAGCAGCCGGGGGGCAAAACAGCCAATGGGGGCTATTGAAAGACCGACCCTGAGACGTACCGCAGGAAACCCGGTTGGCATGGCAGCATTCGGTGGCTGCCGCTTGGCATTTGTGACCAATCAGCTGACGGCAGCGCAGCTTCCCTTTAGCGTGCAGCGCGTGGTTGAGGTCACGTGACACGCCACGTCTGCATTCTTCACACTCCCCGAACTAGATGTTGCTAATCAGGCTCCTTCTGCTCTACAACGTTTCTTCATTCTGGTAGAAGAACGTTTACTTTCCCGTCATTTTAAAGACGCGACATTCCGTGGACATCCTGGCTACGGAGATGTGCCGTGAAAAGCGTGAACAAGCGCTTGTTCACGCTTTTCACGGCACATCCGGTTGTTTACTGCGTCCTTTTACAAGTGAAGGCAGCCCCAGGACCACTGACGCACACCTGGCAACATCATTAACTTTCTATTGATGAATTGTGAGCAACCAGGAGCCCGGCGAGTGTAAGCGGACTCTGGTGTCGTGGGGGTGTGAGTGCTGGAGGGGATCAGGCTGTCAGGTAACATACTCGCTGACGGATCAGCTGGGAGCGACCGACACCGTGGGCACAGGTGACCCGCCGGAACGTGATCCCGGGCCTCCGGGGAAATCCTGCCGACCGTGGCGGCGCTGCATAATTCATCTGCCGCGCGGCGAACTGCTGGCACGAGTGCCAGGGTCGCCAAGGCAACCGCGGGATTTCCAGCCCACACTCGTAGACCCAGACACAAAGTGGCCTACTTGAACCGAAAGGTCTGAACGCACGAAAACCGAGCCGGCACCATCCAGAGGCGGCGGGGGGAGAACTCAAACCCGATGGATTATCAAACAGGCTGCTTATCGGGCCTTCGTTTAGGACTAAATGTCATATAAATGTCAGACAGAAATGCCACGGTGTGTTCATACATACTGATCAGACGCCGCCACGCTTATGTATTTAGGTGTTAATGGCTTTGAAAATGATCAGAATGTGTTTAAGGAGGCACAGATGGATTATGAGCGGTGACACCAGCTGTCAGGGGAAAACCCGTCAGAAGTGGCGTTCATGCGCTGAGCTCGGGCTTCTTCCGAAGGTTTTAGTCAACAGTCGTCCTCCAAACACACCTCGCCTCCCAAAACCCAGCGACATTTCAACGTTCGGATGTAGGCTGATCTATCATCGCACGGGAAAACGGCATCAGCGCACCCAGAAATAACCCGACAGCCCCGACACCTTCAAGATTCTGAGCTCTGACCACGTGCACATCTGAGAGGGGGGAAATGGATGTGGGGGCATTTTATTAGCCGCGTGTAAAGTTTGAACGCTGCTCAACAGTCTGTGGAGGAAGACTTGCTTCCTCTGTCACACATTCACAAGTGCACCCTTCATTATTTAGAGGCCACTCCAGAGCTCTCTGCAAAGTACCAAGAGCTGTACTTGGAATGGGACAGGAATGAATCAGACATTAGCAACATGCTAAGATAATGTAAACCTCAACATTTATGATTCTCCATAAAAACTATTGGGTCAAATAATGGGCCAGGCCTCAGGTTTCTGTAAAGCCCCCCCCCCACACACACACACACACACACACACACACACGTTACTCGAACAGTTTCTGTATAAATAAAGTTGAACTCAGTCTAAACGTGCTGGTGCTAGCCAGCTCTCCACTCAGCCAAACGAGATGACAAACATTTTAACGGGTGCACTAGATTTATTAACAACACAGAAACAGAACTTTCTCGCTCCGATTGGTCCAGTCGTAGGGGGCCTGCTGTAGCTACGTTAATGACACAGCTGTGGCTTTCAGACTTTTTTAGACACTTTAAGACTTTAGGGAGGCAGAAACTGCAGAAAAGCTGAATCAGAGCAGCAGAGTCAGCACAAATCAACTTTCATTAATTCATTCCCCATCTGAGATGGGATGCGATGACAGATGGGCGAGCGGCTCTTTGTTGCACAGCCGATTATCCCCGACTACAACGTTGCTCTGTCTCTCGAGAGCATCGAGGGACGACTCGAGCTCTTTCTGCACCTGATGCTCCCCTGAAACGCTGTTTTAATCAGGGCTCTGCTCACGAGGGACTTTCATTATCGGGGGGGGCGCTGCGATGTGAGAGGAAGCTTCTGTTTGAAGAAAAATCAGCTGCGACTCAAAATATCTCGAGAGCTAAAAGGAATAGGGAACACGACATCTGTGAGTGATGCCATTTCAGATACTATGAAATGAGTGGAGTCCAGAAATAGAGCCCAGCACGATGCGCCGCGAGACGCAACTCTGCGGACTCCAGTTTGCTCCCATGACAGGGAACATTCAAAGCTAAAAGCACAAGCGTGATGAGGTCGCGTCCGTCCAACGCAGATCAGAGTCTCAGCAGTGCACTTGGCCTTTTAATCTGTTAAATATACGGTCAAATCTTTAACTGAAAGCCTTAAAGCACCAGTTCCAAACAACCACTTTAGCTTAAATGGGAGGATGGCTGAGTGCAGTTGAGGGTGGCTGTTTGTGGGACCGTGCAGAGGAAAGCTCTTATGCAATATTAAGTGATGTTCCATCCAACTGTGAGATGGAGTCAGACAGGAAAAATGCATTTAAATAAATCCACCCTTTCACTTTTAATTAAAATGCATCGTATAAATCTAATGGCACAGAGAGCACGACAGTCTCCAAACCCACAACAGAGATGACACCAAAATGAGTTGGACGCTGAGCTAAAATCGTTATGTTTCTCAAGCGGAAAATAAAAGTCACGTCCGCCTGTCCCCCTGCTGATGACATCGTCTCATTTGTCATGGAAATTGCTTCTTCTGGAGAGAGACCAAAGTTTGCTGAGGAGCACTGGGACATTTCTGCAGCAACAACTGGACGTTCACCTTCTGTGGGCGGCATCAGACGCCGACCAGAGACCAAAACAGGAGGACGGGAAATATCGCTATATTGCTACAACCTCCTCATTTATGACACTTTTATGGCCCTCGTTTATTCAGTCAGGAGCCGTTTCAGCGCCCAAACCAAATCCGGCTGAATCCGCAGCTTCCCGACTCTGGTTTAGGTGAGGGAAGCTCAAGGTCTTCAGGTGAGGGTGCCCTCTCCAGCCGCAACAGTGTTTAAGGGGCGGTGAGGTTAGCCGCCGCCAGCGTCTGTTGTGCCGGCTCTGGAAGGCTGCAGCACTCCGGTCTGACAGGAGCATCAAACTGCAGGATTCCCCACAACATTTCATCCTGTCAGCAGGAGAAAGAAAAGGCGAGGAGCGTTGTGTGAAGCTCTGCGGGAGCCCCGACATCGACAAGCAATCACCGCGTATCTGCAAAAACAACCAGCGCAGCTAGCTGGCTCCAGGAAAATTCAAGTCCACAAACGCTAACATAAGAGCGGTGCCGTGCCTGGACGGGCTTATGTCTCGTAACCAAAAGGGTGGTGGGGGTGAGGGGGGGTTATGGCTTTTGACACCTGATCTTTGGGTCCTGATTAATCACTTAAGAGGCTGTGAACTGAGAGCGCGCTGCACGTTTCCACTGAATAACCTGTAGCATCTGGACTAAGGCTGCTGGCCAGTCAGGCACGCCAAGCTCGCAAATCAAGTGGACGCAGGACTTAAATGGCTGTCAGCCGACGCGCCAACGTTCCTGTGTGGTACTGGCTGCTGTGTGCACGTGTGTGTCCCTCAAACGGTGTGTGACAGACAGCAGGTAGCAATGGAAGAGTTTAGGATGGATCCCAGCCCAACAGCTCGCACAATGCAGATGTTCAAACCAACAGATGTGTCCCCGATCAAAGCCAGGCTGATTTCTTAAAGTGGGAATTTGTTGGCTGTCCACCTGGATCCTGGAATCTCGGAGCGCCGTCGTGCAGGAGCCGCTGCTGGTGGAATAACTGCTGCTCACACAATGTTTCGAGGAATTTGTGGAATATTTTTTTTCCCTGCGTCGATGCTGGTGATGTTTGTGGACTGAGGATTGAATTGCACGGGTGTGTTTGGGCAGGATGGGAGCTGACTAAACTCAAATGACTCTCATTACCCACCAAATCTGCCGGGGATTTTCTTTGCCCGTTCCCACCGGGAGGCTTTAGCCACCATATCTGTCACTACGAGGAGAGACGCAAACTTGCAAAGGGTTACAATTCAGTAGCTCACATTCCATTCAAACTTTCCCGTGCAAGATTCCCAACATGAGATAAAGCGGTGAAAGTGCACAGCTGTGCACCTCACAAAGACCCTGTTGTTTCTGCAACGTGGACGGCGAAGTGTGCACGACCATCAGCCTCAGGAGCATCTTGCGAATAATGACCGAGAAGGGGGGTGGGGGGGGACATAATAGGTGCTTTATTGAAGTGCTCCGGTTATTACCTCCACATTGAAGGACTGCTCCTCCGCGTTCACGGCGCATATAATCCACAGCAACAACTGGCCGCTGAGCGTCCATAGACAGCAGCTCTGAAGACATCTCCTGCCGCGGAGCGTCAATAAAACCATAGTGAAGCCCGCTGTCGCCCCTCTCTGCCCCAAACACTGTTCGTTTTCTCTTCTCTTCTTCTTCAAGTCTGGAGGACGCGGAGAAATCCTACACGGTTCGCGGCCACATCGCCTCGGAATCGCTCTTGCGCAGCCGAAAGCAGGAGAGCGGAGCGGGGGAGACGGAGGGAGAGGAGCGGGTTGGTCGACCGCCCGCTCCGCCGCTTCTGTCGCGGATGTGGAGCAGGATTTTTCCCCCGGGGATTTCTAGTTGTTAACGCCTGTCAGCAGCCTGCCGCAGTCCCCGGGTGAGACCTCCGGTGCACCGGCCGTTGTTCCAAGCGGAGGCGTCCAGCTCGCTTTCCTCACCGCGCGGCATAGCTCCGCGTTTTCTATCGCCTTTCCCACCGACTGCGCATGCGCCACCTGGCTCCACCGCCCCCCCAACCCGTCCCGCTCCGGATCCGAACGCCTCTATACAGCTTTGAGTGGTTGCGTTTAAAAACAGATACCAAAAGGACAATATAACCTTTAATATGGATCCACAATTATTATTATTATTGTTGTTATTTTTAAAGGTCCCTTTTAAATCCGATTGTATCAATCTCACAGCATATTTTGATTTATCGATCAGAAATTGAGAAAGAATTAACAGCTACCAATTGTTTTTTCTAGGGATCGAATATTAATCAAGGGTTATTTTCTTGACTGTTATTCTACAAGAGCACAGCAGCCTGGTGTATTATTGACTGCTTCTGTTACCAGGTGCAGCCGCTAGAGGGCAGCGATGAGGCCCAGGGTGGAGCCCAGAACTCTGTCTCACTGTCTCACTGTCTCACTGTCTCACTGTCTCACTGTCTCACTGTCTCGCCGTCTCACTGTTTCCTGCACTTGAAGATGATTCCCCTCTCAGTCACCAGACTTACTGTCAAATACGTGATGCGCATTTTTAAAAACAAATCATTCATCCAGATGTCATCATCACAGTCTGATTTCATGCCTGGAGTTCCTTTTTTTCCCCTTTTTAGTTGAAAAAGGAACGTGGTTCTCTGATGTATACCACTTAGTAATGTCTGTTCCATACTGAAACTGGGCTATATTTATTCACCCAGTTCTAATGAGATAGATTAGTGTCATCGCTGTCGCGCTAGCCTGCTAAACACCAACCACCAGTCTGAGTCATACAATACTGTTGATACTTTATATAAAACAGCACATGTACACACACTTACATTATCCAGGGCCCACAGACACCGAGAGGTCTATTACAGGAGACCGCTCTGACCACAGGACCAGTGAACGGCTCCGTCTCATCCGTATTCTGATTTACATCATCTTCACTGTCATTTCTGTGATGGAAGTGCAGAAACTGGGCCAATAACGTTTTTAGTGCCTGACAGAGTCCCAGAAGTGTGTCCTCGTTACTCTTCATCTCCTGAGGCCCCAGCGCTCGAATGGTGTGGAAAATATCATGTTATTTGTACGTTTTCAGTAGTCAGAAGCCTTCGAGGCATCTCCTGCTGTGACTGGAGGCATCGCTGAGCCGCTATCAAAGGAAAACCGTGGAGAAAGGGTGTAAAGGTCTCCTGATGCCTCTCAATTCCTGTCGGTGGAAAGCCTCGGCAGAGGGAGCAGCTGCTTGGTGTTATAGGAATAAAAAAGAGGCTTGTTTTCAGATGTAAAATGTTTAATATTGGAGGAAACTCTGCCCTCTGGAACAAACGCTGTTCAAAAACGTGAGAGACGTGTCTCCTCCTCACCGCTGTGACCTGCCCACACACAATTGCCAACCAATAATAACCCACATATGAGGCGAAGCAGGTCCAATTATTCCCAAAACTCTGCGCAGAGGCCCAGGTGGACCCCAGAAACGGCTGCAGACACAGGTCTAAAGGAAGGATTCATGAGTTTGAGTTAGCGTCATCCTCATCCTCCTGCACTGACATTGATGTCGACTGAAGTTGATTTTATTGGAAATAAACTGCAAAAATACAGCGAAAGCGCCTCCTAAGAAGCTCAGCAGTGACATTTGAATTATCCCCTGTCTTCACGTCTGGATTCAATTCCAGTGTAATAAAAGTTCCAGCAGTTTTGCCCGTCTGAAACTTGGTCTCATTCTCCTTCTCTGCTCCTCACATAGATTTCCTCTCCTCCTTCCTAATTCTCCCCTCTTCTGGGTCTTTCTTCCTGTCCCCTTTGTACCGATTTCCTCTCTCACTTGATAATCCCAAATGCCTTTTTGAAAGGTTCTGGCTCCCAAAAAGCACAGAGCATTTGCCAGAATCCTTCAAGCCTGTCTGTCCAAACAAGCCTCATAACTGCTGCATCTGCTCCCAGTCAGACCTCCTGGATCTCCTGGCAGCAGGTCTTCACAGCCCCTCTCAGCCTAATAATAAAAAGGCAGCACCCTCACTAACTGCCCCACTCCAGCAGCAGCCTTTTGTAGCGCTGGACTACTTTATTCCGGCCAGAAACCCAATTGAGATCATTTCGTTCACATGGAGATTCGACCAAATGGTCACTTCTCATCATCATTTTTTTCTTTATTCTTTTGCCAAAACGATTAAAAATCCTCCTTTTACTCATATTTCATGGTTATTACCCTGTTCGGGCTTTATTTCCGGTCTGACAGTGTCAAAATGGGAGGTTTTGGGTTGTTTTACATCCCAGTGCTTCACACGTCCTCCACAGCTTTTTCACCCGCACCAGATAAATGAATGTTCTCCACCTCAGGCGGGCGGCGGTGACCCAGGAGCCCCAGCTGGCGCTTTCAGGGTGTGTCCGGTTACATTTCATGGTGCTGAGGGTGGGGTTCTGGAGCCACTGGAGCCCGCGGCCCCTGGGAAGCTGATGCTGTCCCTGGTCATCTGGTGTCTTCGGAGCATTTTGTGCTGTCTGCCTACTGTTCTACCAAAGAGATGTGACCTTTGACCTGTGTTCTATAGGGGTTGTGAGGCTGCTCTGCTGTTCACCAGCCTCTTACATCATTGACATAGTGCGGTGTCCCTCCTTTGCTATTAATACTATCCCGGGACACGCGCCCACACATGCACACACTCCTAGATTTATGGTTATCTCTTTTCTGCTTGTATCCTGGACTGCTTTTGATATGTCCTTGTCATCTTGGTTGTTTGTCACTCTGCCTGCACCTCTTCCTCCATTCTTCCTCTCATCTTTTCTCATGTCAGGTCTGTGTCGTCCCACACCCAACCGCAGCTACAAAGCATGTAAATCAACAGGCATTCAGAGCCTCAGCCTGCACGTCTGGCTGCTGCACAGGACAAACGCTTCTGGTGGTAACAGCACATCTCCTCGGATCTTCCCATAACGCAGCATCTTATCAGCAACAAGAAATATTTAGGTAAGAAATCTGTCAGCCTGTGTGTGCGGCATCCTAACGCGGACAAATAAACCGTGTGGTCTGACGGAGGCTTGTTTTCCTGACAGGTTTAACTTTCAACAGAGTGGAATAAATGGCGTCTCCATAGAGTTTATAGTAGCGGGCCTTTGGCCAAAGTCGTATACACCCCCAACATGGATGTAGGCGTCAGAACAAGTGAGCTGAGCCTCCAACTCCTGAAGGTTCACCACACTCACACACGCTGTAACGGCTGTGTGATGGATGCATGTTGTCTGCATAGATTCTCCCAGTTCAATTGTGTCCCATAATCGTGGATGTGAGGGCGTGGCCAACGCTCTGTGCACGGCAGTCCTGAATTAGATGATAACATGTTCTTCCCCTTCAGCCAGTTGATGGATGGATGGATGGATGGATGGATGGATGGATGGATGGATGGATGGATGGATGGATGGATGGATGGATGGATGGATGGATGGATGGATGGATGGATGGATGGTTTTCTCCACTCTATATTAAATTAAACACGATGTTGTAAATGCTGCTGTTCGGCAAATGGCTCCCCCTGGTGGATACGTGGCGTCAACAGTGGCTGCAGAGCAAGGCACTGGAAATGCAAAGAGAGAGATATTCAGGGATATGTTCCTCAGTGTCTCTTTCTGGGTACAACAGATATTCTGCACCAACATACTTCCACTCTTCCGGGCACACGAAACAGCCCCCTCCCCCACCGGCCAAAAGCCGTTAACCAATCCATACCTCAGAATCAGAAGTAGGTCGACTGGTGCTGGTAGCTACATTTCACTGCTTCCCTCCCTCTGCCTCACTTAGTGTGGCCAAAGGATTATTTCTTTCTTCTTTTTTTCCCCTGACATTAGTTCATGACTTCAGTCTGAGAACCCTGCAGGGGAAGCATCCAGACAGAATGTCTGCCGCTCATCTCCCGCTTTTCAGGATGACACTTTAATGAATAGGTAATAACTGTATGGAGAAGCGTCTTCAGTTGTTTCAGTAAACAGCAATAACTCAGCAGATCAAACCGTCTTGAGCCTTTTTAAGCATTAGTTTCTGATTCCTTACGCGAATTTTGCCTCTGGGAACTGATGTGCAAGACGAGTCAGTGCAGTAGTGCTGAATGAAAATATTTACCAATGCTACGTAATGAATCATCACTCCTGTGGGGGGTGGGGGGGGCTTGATAAGGGCTGCTGGAGTGTGATTCATGTGATATGGAGGTCCTATTTGATTAAAATAACCCAATGCTAGCAGGGCGGGAGCAGCACCTCTGTTCTCACCACTGACCCCCAGGTTGGTTTAGGGGTCAGCCAGAGATCAGGCCACTAAAGTCATGATGTCAGCATCAAAACATCGCAGCTATCGCACATTTTACGTCCAATGACTCTGAATCTTGACGTTAGGGTTACGTTTATTGCAGACAAAGAGGCCAGAAAGCAGAGAGCCCGACCTGACTGACTGATGTGGGGAAACTGGCTGGTTTGATGGAAACGTCAATTCTCAGTGGTTCCGAGACATTTCAACATGCAGCAGGAGCGTTGTTCACTGGAATCTGCCTGCACGGAAACACTGAGGCGTCGGGGTCAACGACGGCGCCGCAGCTGCAGCCATGCTCTTCAGACAGTGATGGCGAGGGACAACACAACTCCGGGTAAGACCTTGACATTACTGGGAGTCTTCTGACATATCGTTAACAAACACTGATTCTGTTGCAGGAGTTTGAAAAGGAGCTGATGAAATCCATGAATCTCTCCTCGATCACACCGATCGGGTTAAAGGCTGCAGTTAATTTACGGGCTGAGACTAAATTTCAGGGCTGGAAGAAGCTGAAACGCTTTTAAATAAGTAAAATTCGGAGTATTAAAAGCATCAGTTGTGCAGAGACACGCATGAGGTCATCACTCATTTCCTGCTTCCAGAATCTCGTGTTAGCTAAATGAGCTCTGAGCAAAAGAATAATCATGAGCTAAATATACGCCACGGGAACACCATTATCGTTCAGATGCTTCTCAGTCGAATGATCGCGTTAAAGGAGGGGCGTTCTGAGGCCTCTCAAATGATAATTGGAAGCAAAAGGTTCTCAAAGAAAAGAAGCCAGGAGGACGAGGCGGATGTGAAGAGAATCATTCACAGACACGCTCGATGATCATGGTCAGATGTTTCGCTGGACTCTGGATGCTGCTGCAGAATCTGCTGACTGGGATTAAACCGTCATCGAGCAGAGACTGGGGACAAACTGGGCGTGTCTGCAGCCGAAGGGTCCCGTGCATCTGCTGGGGTTTCGCACACTCCAGTCACATTTTTAGCTTCAAGCGAAGGTTGGTGGTTTTGATCATTTTGTACGGGCAGAAGTGATAACAAAAGTTTGCACCAACAGAAGGTTGGGAGACTGTGGGGGTCAAGGAAGCGTCAACCTTTAGCTTCCCAAAGCAACATTTCCCAACAAAACACGTTTCAAAACCACAAAACAACCCATTTGTTCACGATTAACATCTCAGAAGATGCCACACTTCAAACTACACTGGAGGCACCATTTTCACACACTTCTACCAAACTACAACTGACCCAGAAAGAGTCCGTCTGGGATTGTGTTTATTTGTTTACGTCCTCTGACCTCGTCCAGAACAGTGAGATCATATAGAGACAGGAGTGAGATGAGCATCGGCCATGATGAACCACAACAACCAGTGTGTGTGTGTGTGTGTGTGTGTGTGTGTGTGTGTGCGTGTGTGTGTGTGTGTGTGTGTGTGTCTCAGAGTGATCGCTGGCAGAATCGCTCTCTAGACAACGTGTCATTTCCTGGCAGCCCCATGTGGCTGCATCACAGGAAGTCCACCTGCTGCTTCTGACCCTGAGTCATGAAGCGACCTGCGATCTTTATGTGTGTGTGTGTGTGTGGGGGGGGTGATGTCATGTGACCACAGCACAAACGAACGGGTCACATCCTAAACCGGACTGTGTGATTTTAAAGGAGGTAGATCCATTTTAACTTTAAAACTTTATTCCCTGAGAGGGTCAGGTTGCTTTCTGCCTGTCCCTCTGTCCCTCCTCTGCCCTCCTGTCCCCCCCCTCTCTCTCCATCCCTCTGTCCCTCTGCCCCCCCCTCTCTCTCTGTCCCTCTGTCCCTCTGTCCCTCTGTCCCCCCCCCCTCTCCGTCCCTCTGTCTCTCTCTCTCTGTGCCGCTATGCATGCACACTTTTCCGTGTCCCGATTGGACGGACTCAGCTCAGTTCCTTGTCGCCATAAATCTCCATTCCAAAAGCCAGCAGTAATATCTGCCGGTAATGGTGCAGGATTGCTCCCATTCAGTTTTTGGTGATCCGTTGTGCCTCGCTGGCGGCCCGCTGCCAATCAAACCCAGCTGTTGTCTTTGCTGCCGATTACCGTCTGCTCCGTTATCTGTTTGACCCGGTGTGACTGGAAGCACGGCGCTGCTTAGAGTTTTATCTGCCGCTATGAAAGGTAATTTGTAAAGCCCCTAATCAATGCCTAATGGCCGACGAGGCGGCTCAGCTGCTCGTTTGGACGGCCAGGTGGAAGCAAATCATTTTATTGGCTCGTTTGCCATTTGTCAGGCTTGGTGTTGAGCGCTGGGCCCAGCTGCAGGGCAGATGTTCTGCTTGGATGGGGTGTAACCAGGCTGCTGTACCACGGGGGCAGACTGGTGCCAGCGCAGTGAATTATAGCCGGTTGAAGGAGCTGTTCCAGGAAACCGTTGGCTTGGATAGCTGATCCGCGGCTTTGTCATTTAAAAACATTTGCCTCCACAAAGATCAATAATAAAACCCAGACAGCAGCCATCAACAGCGAGGCACGATCGCTTTATGCCGTAAACGTCCCACCAGGCTCCAGCAGGGCGGCGATGTTCGCTGTGAAGGGGCGTGTGGAGTTCTTCTTCTGTGGTTCTGGGGCATCCATCCCTCCATCAGACTCTGTTATTGAAATCCTGCTGTCATCTGCTGCCTGTGTTACTCAGAAACGGGACGTGTCCCTCCCACAGCAATCTGTCTCCGTTACAGCGCCGACACCAGGGTGGGACTCTGGTCACTTTCTCTCTCTCGCTCCTGTTCCCCTCCATCCTTCTCCACCCACTTGTCATTTGGTACGCAGATGGAGCCCTCACAGGTGAAAAGAGCTTTAGCTGTGTGACCTAGCTTTTGCAAGCGCATCGCTGCAGGGCAGAGAGGGAGAAACTGTCGCCACGTTCTGCCGCCTCACAGTCTGATAAAGCAGTAAAAGCTGCTTCGACCACGCCGTTAAGCAAAGGTGACCAATGCGTCGAGGTGGGAAACCATCGCCGACTCCTTCATTTGCTCCCCTTCATTTTCTCCAACGTCCCGTTCTCCAGGCAGAGGCTAATATATCTGTGCAGACGTCCATGAGGAGCACGTGGTGAGGAACAGGCTAGGATTGTTGGTGGAGCCTGACGTGAGCGCCGGTTCATCCTGGTCCGACCTGATGGTGGATGCAGCTCCCCAGACCCTCATTACGTCTTGAATGACTTTTCACAGTTTTATTTAGACCTCAAACCAAATATTTATCACCTCATAATGACGTCTACAAGGATATAAACAAGACCGAGTTTGGGTTTCAGTGAGGCGACGCCGGACTCGACTGTAACCTCTTTACGGGAGCAGAGTGAGCGCCAGACTCTTCTTCTATAGGTAGCTTATTAGCTAATCCGGCTTTGAAGCTTGGACGCTTTCACACACATTTCTATTGGCAAAACAATGCAAGTCTGCACACAAAAGCCCAGAAATTTCCTCTGAAAACTCAGAAATGCTCCAAATGGGCCCAGTCAGCTCCAAATCCTCTGGAAAAGAAAATCTGGGGCCAATTACTCAGCCCGAGCTCCCAGAATCATTAATAACACTTTTTTTTTTTTTAAACTCTCTTTGCTGCCAAATGAAGAACGATTTAACGACAGACTTGGACGGCAGCTTGAGCTCGCAATGTCAGGAAAAGAGAACCAAATGTTCATTTCACCAAGGACGAGCTGCAGGAGGCCATTTGGTTTATTCCTTCTGGCTAAGCACCTGCATCACACAGGTTCAATGGATTGAAATTTGGATTAAATCGTGACCTGTTTTTAATGATCATAGTTAACAAGACGTGCAAACTGATGAGTTATAGCCAGAAGACTGGAAACATGAAACCTGCAACCACCGACTAGCTGCAGAAAACACTTCATGTATTTAGAAAATTAGATTGTTCTTTTTGTCCTTTTTAAGATGTTGTCAAACAAGTCAAACAAGGATAAGATAAAGTGCCTCAAAACACAATAGTTCCAGCAGTTTAGCTCATAAAAAGCGGTTTTGGAGGAGCGGAAACGCTAAAGTTTGGTCTGGAGGAGTGTGTTGCTCGTGCCAGCGCGTTTGTGTGAGCAGTAATAATCATAAAAACCTGATCATTACACGCAGAAATGAATTAAGAAGATGCGGCTTTGCCCGTTCTGTGTGAGCGGCTCGTGCAGCCAGGAGTCACCAGATAGGCTTAAAGAAAATAAAACCAGCTAATCGCCATCCATAACGTCTAACACACTGCTGCTGGTGCGGCGCTGCCAGTTATGGGAGGATGACTTTTATGGAGTCAGAGTACAGAGGGGTATAAAATCTAACTCTTATGATTGCCTTGGGGACTGTTTTTATGTCCAAACCCTATGAAACCTTGAAAAATTGGACACACTGGGGGGTGTTATCAACCCCAGACACTGCTGGAGATTGTCAGAATGAGTTTGCACCCCGCACTCCTAAAAGCCCCGCAGTGCTGTATATTTTCCACTGGTGTCAGGCTGCACATGGAGGAGAAAGTGCCGTAATTGAGGAGAATTTGACTCAACAGGCGTGACATTCTCCAGGTAGGAAATGCTGCTCTGAGTCAGAGGGGGGTCAGCAGAGACACGTTATAATTCATCCCAGCGTGGGCAGCTAACTGCATCTCAGAAGAAGGAACAAGTTTACAGCCTCTCCTCTCGCCTTAACACCAAGTCTGCCAAGGGCAAGAAGGCTTTAAATATGAGAGGGGTTGTTAGCCTTCTACTGGTCGACCTGTTGTCCCCGCCTCTTCACGCCCTCTCTGCCTTTTCCTCTAGTCCAGAACCTCGTTCCAAAGTTTGTTTTTAACATCTGTGTCCAGTCGTCCTCACGTTCTGGATCTTCCCACGACTGCCACCGTGTTGAGTGTAATCAGGATACACATCCTGGCTCTGCCACGGGGATATCGGGGAACCGTTGGTCAGAAAGCCGCACAACCATTTGTCGTTGGAAGCTTTGACACCGGATCTGGTGCTGGTGCTGACTTTGGAGGGGGAAAAGTCCAGACAGCATCTGGCGTGCATGTCGGCTTCGGCAAGGTGTGAGAGTCCAGAGCTATGGTGACTGCATCTTCAGTCCTTCCCAGTAGGCAAAGGTCCAGGATGGGGGGCAACTAGCTGGGGGTAGGTGTTGAGATGTTGGGCTGCGGTTTTTAGGTACTGGCGTGATGCAGGTCAGTACAGCACTCACCAAAGAGGATAATTAAAGATGGACGATGGGAGAAGGACATCGCCCCCTGCTGGCTGACTTTGGTAACGGAAAAAGGACCTGAAATTTAACCTCGAATCAATTTTCCAAAAGATGGTTGCAGTCATCTTAGCTACTTATTACCATTGGGGCGTTTTATTTATTCAATAGCAGTTGATTATTAATTAGTTATTAGTTCTTTAGTTCTTGGGACCTTTAAACAGTAAAATATTGCAGCTTGAATTTTTAATTTGGTAGTTATGAATAAAATGATTGAGAGATGATTAAAAGGTCAAAGATTCAAGCATTTTGGAGTGACACATACTAATATTGGGGAAAATAATAATGTACCTAATAAATAGGCATTTGTTTGAAAGAGTAATTAAATCCTGACTTGCAGTCTGAGGGGTCCTTGTTTTACCCACCTGGAGCTGCTCTACTTACATGTCTGCACGAAGAGTGTGTGTGTGTGTGTGTGTGTGTTTGTGTGTGTGTGCCCACAGGAGAAGGAGGCATGACTGAATTGTGTCCAGTTATAAAGCATAAAAACGTGTCAGTAGTTTGCACTTTTAGCCTCTTTTGGTGCTGCTTTGATACAAAAATACATATTTTTTTGATCAGGCGGCACATTCTGCATCCACAGATGACTATAATTTATTCCCACTAGCACAGTATCTTCAGGGTTAATATCCATGACCAGGAAATCTTTGTATGTCACCTGAAGATTGTGGGTTTCTTGGCGTTTCCCTTCACACACACCTGCTGCTGTGTGTCTGATCCACATGCATTCACACAGGGTTTTGTTGGCTATCGACAAGCCTGGAGGACTCACCTGTCACAGGCATCTCCTCTTATGCTTAGACTGTGCACGCCAGTGAGCGCACCAGCGCCGGGCTGAGGGCTGATGTGAGGCTTTAACACCACTGCGGGAGTAATAGTAGTGTGGCGTGAGCAGGTGTGGCTTATGTAAGATGTGGATTGTCGGCTCTCCAGAGAGTTGTTAGTGTTGTAGGTGTTACCTTGAATAAAAAGTAGCTGAAGCAAATGCTCAAGGGTGATACTGCAGCACATATTCGATCCAAATAGATCCCTTTACGATGATGTCGCTTATCCTGGGATGTTGTACTCGTCTGTGTCTTATATACCAGCGATGCGTAAACTTCCTTTATTGACATGTAAAGGAACATGTCTCTGTCCTCTTCTTATTTGTTTAATGGGGTTTGTGTCCCTCTGTTTCTGGATGTAAGGCTCACTTACATTTGTCAGTTGCAGTTCTGAGCACACGCGTGTGCTTTGACTCCATTAGTTCGCGTACATTAAGGATTTTTGTAGCTTTCTCGCAGACATAAAGGGCATTTGTGCTTCTAAAACGCTGAAATTCCAAGTAGGCATCTCGGAGCCCCCGATGTTTACAGGTTCGTGCTGTTTGCTAAATCGGTCAAATCATTTATCACTTCGGCCCCTGAACAAGACAGCAAATTAGGAAATGAGGAAAATAAGAAATATTAGCCTGCATGAAACAGCCCACACATACACACACGTAGCTGCACGGGTCCCAGGAGGAGCTTAATGACTCACATTTGCTCATGTAGATGGAGTGCACACACACACACACACACACACACACACGTATACACTGAAGAAGCATGAACCCTTGTCAGTTTGAGATTAGCCACAGGCGAGTCCATCCCAGCAGACCTCCTGACATGTCTGACTGGGGGTTATGGGAGAAACTGGAGGAGCCACAAGGCCGCCAGTGTTTACTTTAGGTGAAACCAGTTTACATTCCTGCGTATGAGGGGACTGGAAGGACAACCAGGGTTGGTTTATTTGGAAAAGTCAGAGGTGGATTTGACTGAAGGTGGTTCACAGTAAACAGCAGGTCATCACATAGTGCACATAAGGGGGGGGGGGGTCAGATATCTCAGCAGAATTACAAAGAAAATCTCATTTTAAAAGTACATTAGAAACATTTCTGATCAAATGTTGAAAAAACATTATCTTTACTTACTGTCCAGTGTGGATTCATGTGTGTGTGTGTGTATGTGTGTGTGTGTGTGTGTGTGTGTGAGAGAGAGAGAGAGAGAGAGAGAGAGAGAGAGAGAGAGAGAGAGAGAGAGAGAGAGAGAGAGAGAGAGAGAGAGAGAGAGAGAGAGTCAATTATGTCCTGACCTGTGGGAACGTGTGGAGAATGAACAGAAAATGGACTAGAAATGGGAGTTTGGACCCTCAGGGAATGTCTGGCTGGCTGACCATTACCCCTGACACACACACACACACACACACACACACACGATCATGCACATCATGTGGCTCGCTCTCCTGACATAGGCTCAGTGTCGAAGCATCGTATAAATATTTAAGGAGTGATGGTGTGTGTGTGTGTGTGTGTGTGTGTGTGTGTGTGTGTGCGTTGTACGGTGTCCAGCAGGACTAGTCTGGCTCCGCCCCACATGATTACGTTGACTGTATCCTTCAGATTCAGATTGAGCTGCTGATCTCAGCTGATCAGATCACTGATTACAGAGGAGGATCTCTGCTCCTGGGAGATCACTGATCAGCTGAGATCACTGACGGTGACACATGACTAGAGAGGAGGATCCCTGCTCCTGGGAGATCACTGATCGACTGAGATCACTGACGGTGACACATGACTACAGAGGAGGATCTCTGCTCCTGGGAGATCACTGATCGACTGAGATCACTGACGATGACACATGACTACAGAGGAGGATCTGTGCTCCTGGGAGATCACTGATCGACTGAGATCACTGACGGTGACACATGACTAGAGAGGAGGATCCCTGCTCCTAGGAGATCACTGATCGACTGAGATCACTGACGGTGACACATGACTAGAGAGGAGGATCTCTGCTCCCAGGAGCAGAGCTCAGGGTCCTTAAACAAAGCGCTACGTCTCCTTTTATGCTTCCTTTCCTTAAAAAGCCTCTGGAATGGAAGATTTCTCAGGTTCTCTCTACTTTTACAAGATCCATAAGTTGGAGTGGTGTTGAGTTGAGTTGAGTTGAGATTCTGACTGCTGTGACATCAGTCGCTGTTGTTTAAGCAACTTTGCGTCGCCCAGTCGTCACTGGTTTCCAGTTTGCTTCGAACATCCCGGACGCTGGCGGGATGCTGATCGTTGCTCTGTAATCTGCATTACTTTCTATTAAGTGAATTGTGGCGCTCCTTTGCTGTAGGCCAGCTCTTTAAGTGATAGCCCAGCCCTCCGTTCTGGTGCCAGGATGGTTTTGGCAGAGATCTCCAGGTTTTTGCTCCATTAGTTTAATTGCCTTTAACCTGTAATCAATATTTACAGCATGAACAACTGAAAGAGTTCAAGGAATAAGCATTTCTCATTCTCTTGTGCTGATTCGATTAGATGCTGTTCTTATTTCCAGTAAAAGACACCTCCCCCCCACCACCACCACCACCAGCCGACACCCCCAAAAGAGATCCCAGTGTGCTCAGTGTTGACCTTGAGTCAGAAACGCTCCTCAGATAAATGAACAATGGCTTTTGTCATGCTTTGTGTGCTAATTTAAAGAATGAACAAAAATGTCAGAAAAGGTGAAACCAAGGTGAGGTCGCGGGAGCGGGGAGAAGGAGAACAAGGAAAGAAGGAGAGGAAGGATGAGAGATGGAGGGGGAATGTGATAAATGACAGTGGAAGGAGAAGATATGGGGAGAAATAAAGGGAAAGGCCAACAGCACACGCTGTGTTTCCATCTGGCCTGCTTACTCAGTGAGCACGCACACGCGCGTGTGTGTGTGTGTGTGTGTGTGTAGGAGACACCTGACAGGACATTTAGTGTTCAAACCCTCTTGCTGAATCTCTCAGTAAAATTCTGGGATGTTCCTCAGCCTTGCTGTGTTGCACAAACCCAGCTTTTATTCTCTGACTGTATTTGGGGTGTTGTGGTGGTGCCACGGCAACACAGAACAACCTGATTCCATGTGTGGGGAGGACATGGAGGGGGAATGTGGAGTAAAAGATTAGGGAGAAAGAAATTTGCCATTTCTACATGTATCGTATCGTATCGTATCGTAACGTATCGGATCGTATCGGATCAGATCGGATTTTATTTGGCCATCACAACCCCGGGTCTAATATACGCGACGTTCCAACATGTGTCAGTCACATTGTCCGTCTTGAATAAGATTTTAAACCCTGCACGTGCACACTCGTGGTTGAGGGGGGTTAAACTGGCATCAGTTCCCACAGACACCAGCTAGTAAAGAGGGGAAACGGGGCAAAGCCGCGTCACATGACATGTTTATACAGCAGTCCGGGGAATGTTGACTATCTGCCGAGGAAATAAGTCCCATAAGTCTGCAGCCTTAAAGCGTCTCTTCCTGCGCTCTGGCCTTCTGGCCTGATTTAACTTGTGATAGCACACAATGAAAAAATACAAGCCTACATCTATAAATCCCATCTGCCTCAATAACAAATGATGCAAACAGCTCTGCAAATCTCCCAGAATCCTCTGGGCTTTACTCCGGCACCTCTGCCCTCAGACCCAGTTCTGACATAAACGCAACATTTTACAAATATGTTTTAGTCAAGATTAAGGCAATAAAATAAGGTGCAACATTATAAATTAGCATTGTTTTATGCTCTCATCCAGATGTGAGACGGGCCTGGACTGGTAGCTTGGTGGTGGAACCTTGTTTGACTCTCAGTCCTGAGTCCTCTTCTATTCATCAGGCGATGAAGAGGCAGCGATGCCAGCGAGGAAGAGCGCGCCGAAGGTGCGGTTTGTGCGGGGTTAATCAGCCTCACCTGTTGCTGCTGTAATGAGCCAGGAAGAGCCGCAGGAAGTGGCTGATTAAATCCGGCCCACTTCCTCCATCTCCGCTGATTAAATTCGGCAGCTATTAAATAATAACCGAAGGTGTTGAAGCGAGAAGAAGATCTCTGCTGCATCTGTGTTTGGTGACATTTAGCTGGAATTAGCTGAGTAAAGTCACATGTTGGGAAGTGTGGTGAATTTTGGTGAATGTGGGATGTGTCTTCAACACAAAATTGGGAAAAGGAGGCATCCGCAAGTGCAGCAAAAGAAAGGGCCGGTGGTTTTGATTTGATATTGTTCTAAATAAATGCACACTTTTATTCAAATCACCAGGACACAGACATCATTTCAGAGCACAATAGAGAGATGAGGATCATTTCTGCCAGCGGGAATTGAATTAGTATTTTGTCTGAAATGTGTTTAATGGTTCAGAAGGTTGGGGGGAAAAAAATTTATTTGGAAATTATTTTTAAAAAAGCAACATGTTTCATGTCCTATCTCGTTTTGGCAGCACAAAGCAGAGAAATTTCTCAGAGACTAAACGAGCTCCTTATCATTCACCCGCCACAATAATAGAAAGCTAATACACTTCAGCACTCGCAGCCATTCTAATTAAGCCTGGTTTCTAAAACAGCGCCCATCAGTCACTATTATCTGCCGCTAGATGCAGTCGAGGCTGAGCGAGGACGAGCCGGTGCTGCAGACTTCTGCAGCACAGCCTCCCTCTTTCTGCTTCGCTTCACTCATTCTGCAGATGAGGTTGGCAGCGGCCGCCCGCTCTCTGTTTCAGACTAATTTATGACCCCTGCAGAGGAGGGTGCATTACGAAGATCAGCCGCGTCAAGCTCGGCCACGCAGCCATGAGACGGCAGAAAGAGCTCACCCACGGAAACGCCTGCGGGTGATTTAATTAAAGCTGTTAGCACTAAAATCTGAGGCAGCGCTCTCCATGCACTCACCTATTCTTTTGTTTGTTTACCTTTGATATCCTGAACGGAAGTGAAAATGATTCTTATCCTCATCTCAAACGTGCACCAGCAGAACGCTGAATTAGCAAAGAATCCTTCCCTCCTTTCACCTCTGCTGCTAAGTTCTCTGAAAGCAAACATTTTGCATCCAAACATGCTCACGCTTGATTTCCACTAGTTTTCTTCCAGTCAAACGCGACCCGGCGCCCCCCGATGCAGAGCTCTTCGCCGCACTCCTACATTTTCTCCAGCGATGTTATGAAACTGGTTTATGCTAATGCGGAGAAAGTCTGAGAGCTAAAACAAAAACAAATATCAACCCACAGTTTCTGTAATGGAACCAGCAGCGTCTTCGCTCCGAGGTGCAGTGGGGGAGGACAAACTCTGACCGGTCCTGATCTGAAACGCATCATTTCAGATGAGTCACGCTTGCGGTCCGTCTAAGAGTTTGGATCCACATGAAACTCAAGTCAGGCCAGTTTTATTAATAGAGACCAAAATCAGAAACAAAGATGACTCACGGAGCTTTCAGTTAATTAATCCATGCAGAAAACCACACGACTAACAGATCCCACAGGCTAGACGTGTATGTAGCATGACTGAGGCTTAAAAGCTGGATCTGCGGGCCCATTTAGAAGCCACGACGCACGGTTTCACAACCAAAATGAGAATTAATCCGGTAAATCACCCTTTGACTTTGCAGGAGCTCCTTAAACAGCTGAACTTGTGGACATCCGAACCCATCACACGACACCGTTGGGCGACGCAGAGTTGAGATCGTCTGAGTTGTGGAGCGGAGACGTAACTCATCATGTAAGAAAGAGGATTTTAATTCAATTCAATTCAATCTTTATTTATATGGCACTTTTCATACACTGGGTAGCACAAAGTGCCTCACAAAGGATCAAAACAAGAAAGAGAAACAAGAGAATCAAGAAAAAGGACACACACACAGATACACACACACACATGTATACACACACTCAAACACACACAAACAAGCTGAGACATGGCTGGGCACCGAGACCTGAGGAGAAGAAGATGCCACCTTTGGGGGCCCACCAGGCCGGGGGCGAGGTCATGGTCCATGACCACAGGTGGTACCGCCACAAAGACCAGCCCGACCCAGACAGACCGGAGGCTCCACACCAAGTCACAGAGCCCCCTAACCACCCAGGCCAGAGCCGTCCACGGATTTTAAGTGGGATCAAACAAGAAGAAGCAAAAAAAAAAGCATCCCCGGGAAGCAAAAATGGTGTTTTTATAGTTAGGAAAACGGAGCGGAGTCCCAGCCACATGTCATATTCAGGAACGGGAATGTTTTTGTTCAACAGTTCAAGCGAATTATCCTCCCAGCAGCCACAACGGCGCATCATTGTGGGGATCAGCCAAGGAAATGAAGGAAAAACGTGATCACGGTTGAAGTCATTCTGCTCCAGATATGATTCTCATCGGTGTTTTACAGCCCATTTCTGTCCTGCGAGTCAATACTTCACACAATAACAACATGATAACGATGGAGAAATAAAGAAGATTGAGTAGAAATCAAAAATCAGGAATGTGTCTCTTCTTACTTTAAATGTGTTCAATAAAACCTGCTTTGCAGACATGGAATAACTTTTTATCGTTGCTAAGTGGCTTTAAGTGTTGTTATCATTCCTGAGAGTCCTTTCTGCCGGTCCTCAGCAGATGTTTACGCACTCTTTAAAAAACAAGCAGGATTTTAAGTGCACACCTCTGTTGCTCATTTGAGAGCTTCGCTCTTCACACTTTGACTCCTCTCTTGATGCCAAAAGGGCATCAACACCTTTTTATCTTGTTTTCAGGCCTCGCTGTTGTCAGCAGGGGACTTTTACTGTGTTGGTTTGGATTAAATTATGCTGCAGGTCCTAATATTTGGTTATGTGAACACCTTTGAGCCTCAGTGAGCTTCTACCGGACCAAAGAGCTACTTAAAACCGTCCTCTTTGAAAAAGCTTATTGTTACTAATTCTGTGGTTCCAGTTACTATCATAGACAGACAAACTATCATACTTAGGGGGTCGTCCAATCATTAGGTTAACATCTTAGCTGTGCTGCTATAGGCCAACATGATCACATGACCGGCCTCTGTCACCCCACTCGGTCATGGTTTCCTCTCCTCTCCCATCATCACACATGATGATGTCATGCCTGCCACAGCGTTCCGGTATCAGGTTCTGACCTCCAGAGGTGTCTTCGTCTAATGAGAAGTCAGAGGATGACATCAGCACAGCTCTGATCCATAGAAGACCTGCTCACAGTAACATGATAGCACATCCACGGGGGCCATTAGGCTCGATACATGTGCTGCTGAGAAATATTAAATGTCAAGTGAGTCACGCTAGCTCACACCCATGTGGTGGTGCCCTGTTTATCAAACGCACGGAACACGTAAAACTCGATAAACAGGATGAGAAAAATATCTACGAACAGAAATGTAGGTCAGCAAATCATCAGGACATGAATGTCATCAATGTTGGCGGCTTGTTTTATCCTGTTCATTGGGTCGATATTTTTGGCTTAGCATTAGCACATAACAGGAAGGGAAATTAGCATAAATGTAAAGACAAACAAGTGACGAAAGACATAAATGAGTAAGACAAACAAAACAACAACAGATGGATTGTGAAACAATGATGTCTGACAGTCACAGTAAAGAATAGAAGGATGTAGGAGGAGATCTTTGTGTTCCAGACAAAAGTGAGAGGAGACGTTTTCACCAACGGAAATGGTGACATCAGGGGAAAGAGAATTTCCCAACTGCAGACGGGCTGTGAGAGGGAGACAGAGAGAGGGAGACGGAGAGAGAGAGAGAGAGAGAGAGAGAGAGGGAGACGGAGAGGTGGAGGTCGCCTGTCTGCCGTGTATTAACGCTGCGCTGCAACACTGACCTTTCAGAACATCACACTCCTCCAAATACCACAAGGATCCCGTTAACCACGGTGACGCCGGAGCTACGCCGCCTGTCGCTCGCCTCCTCAGCTCTGGTGGCTAAAGTGTACACACACACACACACGCACACACACACACACACACACACGTGAAGTACACATGAACAACCTTCACGCTGGCAAATGTGTTTTCAGACCAAATCATTTTCTAACAATATTTTTCTCATGATGTGTTGATTTCATATATCATTTTATTGAAGAAAAGACTTTTACTAGCTGTACTCACACTAAATCAGGCCACTCTGCTGGTTCCAGTTCATTTATTTACCTTCAGAATGCTCCAAAAAGGTGTTTTCTCTAAGCATTCTTCAACTTTGCCAGCCTGTCGTTGCCCCAGTTGCAGCTATTTTAGGATTGTCTTTAAATTAAATATCGGTTGAAGCGTGTTTGCCATGTTGACCTACTGAACACGACCACGCCATCGTTACGTGTGTACGTTTGGACCCTGTGAGTGCGCTCCATCATGAGATAATCTGGCCTCACATCTGTGACGACCCTGGCTGTGTCTTCTCTGCCTGCCTCTCTGTTGTCTCCTCCCTTCTGCAGGCAGTGGGTGGGCCAGGTGCTGCTAAGTGGCGATCCAGCTCACCTGGACTGATCAGCTGTGAGGGCTATAAATGCTCCACAGTCTGGGCGGTCACTCTCTTGCTTGGCTCCCTCCAGGTCTTCTTGGGTGTTCTGTTTTGGTTTGTTGTTTTGTATTATCCATCAATAAATTCCCTTTGTTCTAAAATCCATCCTGTGTGTTCTCCCTACTTTGTCTGATCCATGAGCTGGTTCATGACACGTCCTCTATAAATCTGAATTTAGTCTACAGGGCATCTTAAAACAATCAACTTGATTAGAATTTGACTTTGGAGCCATAATTGCCTTTTCCAGATGTGACGTCTGAGCTCACAGCTGGGAAAAACAGCTCCTCCGCGTCCACGGTGATGACGTCCACCTGCTTCCAGGAGGGAGCTGCCGCCCCCGCCAGTGTGGACGGGATGGGATGTTTGCAGCCATCAGTGCTGATTGCTGAGTCACCACAACAGGAGCTGAGGCGGCATCAGCGTGACTCACTGGCACAAAAAGGTCGGCTCAACTGAACATTAAGCTACAACGTGGCGGTTCAGAAGAGGACTTCCATTTGCTCTGCAGGATTTGGAATTTAAAATCTGGCCTGAGCTTCGTGACGAGTTGGTCTGAGGATGATGTGGCTGCCTGGTCTGAAAGGAGAAACACACACGCACGCGCAGATAAAGGATCAGCTGCATTCTGAAGTCTTAATTCAACTGTAATTAATATTGATTAGATTAGCGGCTATGAGCGGCGCTTATCTGGAGAGCACGTAAACAACCACAGGGCCAATTAGAATAATACCGTTATAATGAATACGAGATTAACAGGCAGAGTTCACCTTTCTGTGGAATCAGAAACTTTCACAACACACTATACCACCCCCCCCCCACACACACACACACACACACACACACACAGCAATTAGCCTAGCTCTTGTTGCTCCTTTGTTCTATTTTGCTGATATGCTTATTTTATGAGACTTTTTATTCCACTTAGTTGGAAATCCAACAGCTCTCCCAACAAACGGTTTCTTTTTCTCTTTTTCTTTAATAAATCCCGCGGGGCCACTGGAAGCTGCTTTGCCTGCTGTGTTTATCAGCGGCGGCACATCTCGCTGCTGTTTATGGTCGTTATTGCTCCAGAGGATCTGCTTCCGCCCGGCTGGGCTGCGCCTTTAAAATGATGAAGGGGAGTGCGGCGTGTTGGCGAAGGCAATCTCTCATTTGTATGATGTGTTTATTGTTATTGTTCTTATTTGTTATCAGCTCGCAGCAGCCGGACAGATGAATGTGGGGAGAACTTGATAAAGACCGATGCGTCCCTCTAAGCAGCCGCACTTGCGAGTGATTGACACGTGTTCTATGGTCTGTATGTGTAGGCATGAGCAGAGCAGATTCAAAGGAGACTAGTTACAGCGTGGAAGTGGGTTAAACCGCGGTGACCGACGGTCGGTCTCCTGCAGAATCTGGTTTTGTCTTCACGTGTGACCGGTCTGGGTAAAGCTGAGCTTCCTGTGCGCTCGCGAGCTAAACCCATCTGAGGTGAATGTAATGAAACTATAATCTGTAAGTGAAGCCTCTCATTAGAGCCACTCAGTCAGGAAAACACGGAGTATTGATACAGGCAGCAGTTGGTCGCTACCCTCAAATGCTCTCATAATTAAATTCCGTGCTCGTCTTACCATCAGCGGCTGACGCTGCTCTCTGCTATCTGGTAATGGTCAAATCCCACATGTCTAAATGGGAATCTACTGGAACTGGAACTCACCCCCTCCCGCAGTCCAATAACGTGCAAATGGGGTTGATTGGAGACCCCTTGGCACCGACCCATGACCACCTCTGAATCAGCTGACTTTAGACCGCAGCGCCACGTCGTGCTTGTGATCCATCAGAACCGGGTCTGGATCCATAACCTTCTGCTCAATATTTGTGCAGGAAACCGGTTCCTGCCGGTTGCTTCATTCCAAGAAATGAGGAAATGAAGCCAGATTCCTGCAGACTAAATCATTATGCTCCGGGAGAACATTGGATCGGTGCGTTATAGTGGTCCTGGTGCGTGGGATTTTGGACGAGCAAACCCGGTAACACCTCTCATCAACACTGGGGCATGAGGACAGACAGACGGCTGTGCATATCACAGATGACACACATATTAGCAGAGCTTCAGAAGACGGCAGCGTTCCTCTGCTGAAGCAGGAAGGTAGTCAGGCCCAGGCTGGGTCCCTGCAGGAGCTGAAGCGTGTTGATCTCTACAGTCTCCCCGTGTCCTCAGAGCTGCTGGGGATGATATTTTGAGGAGTGAAGGACTTAAATCTGGCGCAGACGTCTGGGGAAGATTAACACAAACGCTGCGGGGTTGACTGTTGATCTCTGAGCGGGCTGATCGTGGACGCTGGGATCTTCACATGGAGCCATCAGGACAAACCTACGCCTGAACTCACCACAGAGCCTGAGGGACACGATAAAACCCTCGTTCTCCTCTCTGACACCCTTTCACAGGCGCAGACTTTTAACACTTTAAGTACTTGGATGGCACCGATTGGGTTACATAAACACGACGAGCAGCAGGTTATCTGGGCTGGAACAACATCCTTTCTCTATTCCACCGAGCGAATGAGTGTTTGCAGCACATCCAGCATCTCACACCTCCATAATCACGCCGTCCTAGTCAAAGGAACACACACACACACACACACACACACACGGCCGACCCACTTGGAAGCCTGAGGAGAGCTTTGGGAAGGCAACCATCACAGCAGATTGGGCAAGATGGTGGGAGGGCAGGAGGGAGGAGAAATGCTGAAATGGAGAGATATAGAGGAAGGCAACAGAAGGATGAAGGTCTGGAGAGGATGTTCCACGGTGAAGTGCGGAAATCTGTTTCACTGGATTTGGGGATGAAAATGCTGATCTGGAAATGGGGAAAATTTGTCCTGGCGGGACCAACCCCGAGATCTCAGGGTCAATCAACAGCCTGCAGCTGCTACTGTAAGACAAGAGACATCCTCATTATAAAAGTCTTCTTTCTGACCCTCTGAATATCCAGTCTGGGTGGTGCCCTGTCTATTATGGTCTGTATGTGTGGATAAGGTCCTGTGTGATAAACCTTCAGTAGGTTCACCGGGTTAAAGTCTGAGAAGATTTGTACCCTCAACAGAGGAAAGCGGTCAAAGGAAAGATAAGAGCTTAAAATAGACTTTGATTCTTCTCTTTGAAGGAGAGATTGACAGCACAGAGACAAGTGATGTGTTTTCTAATTGAGTTCTGGGCTGATTTGCTTTATGTGCTTGCTGTCAGCCTGTCAACATGATGTCATCCTCACAAACTTTCCCCATGCCCGCTGCGCCCACATGCAGAAAAACACTAACATATGCACGCCCACAAACTGTTCCAAACCCTCTTTGTCTCCTTTCAGTCTACTTCTCTATATTTGAGGTTTGCTTGTGAATCACCGCAGGACCACAGATGGAAGCAGCTCCTGCTTATGAATCTTCTATGAAAACTGATGAAAATTGTTTAGCAGCATAGCTAAACCGGTTTATTTTACGGTCAGTAACACAGACGCGTCCTCACATCTGCAGCACCTTCTGGTCCACCAAAAGAAGCGTAAATATCAGTCCTGCACCTGAAAGGATGCAAACATTAGCTGCTGATTCCAGGACCTCTCCCGTATTTACGCTGAAGGTTAAACATCGTGACAGCAGACAGACGCTCCCAGAACATCACTGTGGAGAAACGCTGGACATGGTGTGAGTCGGTGCTGATGGAAGACCTACGGTGACGGATCGGAGATAAAATGCTTTTGTCTGCAGGAGCGGGTCGGCCTCCCGAGGCGCCTCCGTCTTCACCATTTGAAGTGCAGGCAACAGAAGGTGGTTTGCAGGTGGTGTTTCACAGCTTCGGGTGAGCGTTTCTGTGAATTAGAGCACAAACGGAGCTTTGTAGGAAAAAACTGGGGCACATGATGCGCCTGCTTATGTAAACGATCGCTGTGTCTAATCTTGAGAAATCGGAAATCGTTACCATCCACTAGGGGGCAGTATGTGCATATTTGATTTGAACTGGAGAAGGACATTTCTTCAATGCCAGTGACGTGAAGGAGCGAGAAAGCTCCACGGCAACAGAGAGAAGCTGCGTTGGGCAGAAGGTCAGTGCGTCTAAATCTTTTATTTAAGCAATCAAACTCTGCATAACGGACTCCAAACATGGTTTTGGTGCTGATATCACCCGTTCGAAGATGCTGTACATCTACAGCCGCTGGGCCGACCCTCGCGAAGGACAAAATAATGTTGCTGATGAAGTGGGACGCTTACAGAAGTCCCATACATCCATTAAACAGCAAACTTTTCCATTTCACAGTTTTAGCAATAATTCCTTTATCTGTTTGCTGAAACCTTGGCAAACGCCTGCGGAATTGATCCCTACGAGCTTTCTCAGTCATTCTACTCCTTAAAACAGATATTTTAAACATGCTGTGGTGCAACCTACTTTAATGACACCAAACTTTTAATCCGTTTGGACGGATCTCAAAGGGCCCCTGGACTCTGGATCAGCCTTCCTGAGGAGATATAAGGCTGCCTCAGCGGAAGGAGGATGTTTACTCTTAAATTTCAGCCAGAGCTGGTGGTTATCATCAGATGATATCAACCCCTCAAAGAAAAGCCTCAGACGCTCCATAGAACATGTACGAAGAATGAATGAATGAATGAATGAATGCAGGCAGAACTCACCCATTCACCCATTCAGTCCTTTACAGTGACTCTTAGGTTGAACCTTCTGCCTGTGAAGATGGAAGAGGAACACAGCGTCATTTTGAGGGTGATAACTAATGTACTGTTCACTGACGTGACTGGAAATGTTGTTACTGACGTCTTTGATGACTTCACACCTTCATGCCAAGCTCATGGCAAAGGCAGACGTGAATCACAAACATGCAAAGGTGGTTTTCTCCCCCCTCGCAGCGCGCACACCTCACCCTTTTCCTCACCCCTCCAGCTTACATGCTGGAGGTGCCGCATGAGTCCCCAGATCAAGACCGAGAGCTTTAAAATGTCTCGTCTGACAGCAAAGGAAAAGACACCTAATGCAACACAACACTAGTGTTTCTGCTGAAATATGTCAGAAATGGCGTCGATATACATTAGGATGATGTCTGCCACTGTTTTTGTTGTACAGTTTTTAAAGGGTTTTAAAACAAACACGAGATATGAACGACATATATTGGATAAAACGGTATAGAAGTACAGAACACAGCACTAAGCTGGACCAGGTTTTAGTCCCTCCCAGAAACCCGGGGACATCTGTCTCTGATGACGCAGGTAGCGGATCACAGTCGGTTCAGCTGTTAGAGATAATTATAGAGTCTTCAGATGGAGTCGGCCTCCAAAACACGCCACCTTCGCATCCAACCCTGATGCCAGCGGCTCCTCGAGTTGCCTTTATACTCCTCCTTTTTCCAGATGAGCTTCAGCAGAAGGTGGTCTTGGCTCAAGGTTTCTTCCTGTTAACGGCAGTTTGTTTCCCTCACCACCGTCACCTGAAGGGGCTGCAGTTGCGTTTGACGAGCGCTGCATCATGTGACTCTTCTCTAAATAACTAAAGAACAAGTGGGACTACTTTTCTCACAGACGGAGTCACTGAATATGGCCCAGTTCGGCTCTTCGCCGTGTGGGCCTGTGTTAAATTGGGTTAGTGGGGGCCTGGAGAGATTTCAAGGAAATTATTGGGTAAGAATAGCACCACCCACAGCTCGCCGAAGGGAGACAAAGACAGAAACTGTACCTGTAAGGAGCCGAGAGGACAAGAGGAACGAGAGCTGGATGTAGAAATTGATTCAGCAGGAGTGACAAATCATTAAACCCAAGCTGAGCATTTGCGCTGTGTGAAACACAATTAACAAGTCACAGGAAGTTCATTAATTTCCAACAGAGCAGGGAGACGCTGGGAAATCAGCCATCAATATCAGCACGTGGACTATTGCCTGTAGAAAAGGGCTTAAAGAGCCGTCTGACGAGCGGAGCCAAGCTGCAGCTGCAGAATAACGGCTGTCAAATACGCAGTTCCCTGAAAAGTCTGGGTCCAGAAAGTTCCTGTTCTCATATTTCCGAGTAGGCGGCAGAGTTTTAGTGAAGCCACGGCGCTCCCTGGGGTCACAACACAGGAAGTAGCCTGTGATCCGCGAGGATAAAGCTGTCAAAATAGAAGCAAAGGCAATTTCATTTATGACAAGTATCATGGAATTGCATTAGATTGTCCTCAGTAACCCACTGTGACCATTCACATATGTGACATATATGAATCAACAGGGTGGTGTTGGGGGGCATGACTGTGCCGGTCTCCTGAAACGGAGGCAGCTGTCACCATGGCAACAAAGTAGAGGCCTTGCTTGCGTTTGAGTTCAGGTCAGATGGGATTTAATGTGCGAGACGTGTGAAAGTAGCTGGTCAATAAGGTTGCCAATAAATCCAATGAAGACGTAGAGCCCACTCAGGAAGTTCTGGCTCGGAAACACTCGGTGCATGAAAGAGTGAAGCTAAAGTAAGACGGAACTCTGCCATCAGACCTGTTCGTAGGGCTGAAGACTCCTTTTGTGTAGATGCAACCGACCTCCAGTTTCCTGCGTAAAACCTAATTACCTAATGGAAGCGCTGTGCTGAGGGAGCAGACATTGATTTCAGATCCGGTGGTCTTCAGGGTTACAGCAGGACCGCCTGTACCTGCACAGATAAGGCAAACGAAGCTACAGGCTTAAAGATGTAAAGGGCTGTGCGTTGACTTGAATATACAAGTTTTAACACGTTTATTATTTTGTGTGTTCTCCATCAGCTGAGCTGTAAGATAAAAGTTTTGCCGTCATTGTTGGAAATAAAGAGTGAACCATGGTATTTTCTAAATGGGACAGCCTGCTGGGGCATACAGGCCTGTGTACTCCAGCTGTGATAAAGGTTCCGCCTGGGAAGCAGATCCTCGCTGTGGCTGAAGGCCGGGCAGCAGAGGGGAGCCCAGCATGGAGGACCAGCTACACGTTGCCTGCTGCGGTCTAAAAATGGCAGCTCGAGTCCACTTTACAAAGATTCTCCATCGACTTTGCCGCCACTCAGAGATCAGGATTGTCGGGCTGCAAACGTGGTGAAACATAGTGGGACGCTAATATTTGAACCTTCAGCTGGACCCGTGAAGGTTCTGAGATGAGCTGAGAAGACCGAACACCCTCAAGCAGCGCTTCTTCCAGTAACTGCAGAAATGCCCTTTAATTGGCAACACCCCCAAACGGACCCAAACCCGCATGGATTCAAGCTGAAAGGTTGAACTTTGGGTTTCAGAGGTTCCTCAAACAGGTTTTGTGCCTTAGAGGAAGCCGAGGATGTCAGCTCGCGCGGTTTAAAGACTGGTTTCATACCGGCCGCTCTCCCCTCTGCCACTAGCTGTGTTCGTGCTCTCAGACGGGGGAAACTGCAGCGCACACTGATTGGGTTTATTGGCAGTAGCTGTGGAAGATGCCTACATGGCTTCTGATGTCGCGCTTGATAAAGATGGATCAGCACATGAGGCTATCAGCAAAGCACTTCTCTCTTCCATCTCATTAAGAAGATCACATTCGGGAACAGAAGCACGCTGCGTCATTAATCTCTGATTTCTATGGAAGGTTTGTACCCAGACAAAACTGTTCTAAAAGGCAACAGGAGTCACAGCCGACTGCAGGAAAATGGTCGTGGTGCTGAATTATTTGCTGCCGTAGCCCTGCAGTGAGGGAAATGTGCACTAATACTGGCCAGACATGTGGGTTGAATGGATTTACAATTTTACCTTCAGGAGCGTGAATCCATCCCCTCATTTTATGGTAAACAGCTCATGAATCTTTAGTGGCTCTCACAGTTTCACATAGATGGTTGTTCTTTGAGTTATTTGCTGCTTTTTACATTTCCCGGCTGCACGGGTCATTCAGAATAGCACCACGCCAGCTCATCTGTGGCAAACGTTGCAAAAAAAGGATTTTTATCAGACACCCCGGTCTGGGCTGAAGCCTGTGGGATAATACAGATGTATGGTGCACAGATCTTAAAGGACACGATAAAATTAAGGATTGAAAACAAAAACACAAAGGAAATAACAATCAGGAGTTGAAGTTCTTAACGTGGCCTCGACTTCTTTGCTTGTTTGTGAAATACCGAAGCAACTAGCTGAAATCTAACAAGATTTAGGTTAAATAGCAACATATGAAAGAAGCAAAGCCCCAGCCGGCGAGTGTGAGGCAACTATGGCATCACGTTCTACCCCGTGTTCAGTGGCAGATGGGACAGCATGGGGGTCAGACTGCACGGGGCTTTGGCATTTGAGCAAGGAGCGGGGGGGGGGGGCGCTACCCTTTACATGGTGTTGGGAGGTGCGGGGTGCAGGTTCAGACGGTATGACTGATGAGAGATGCCCATCAAGATGAAGCCAGAGCAGGAGGTAGAATTTACAGCCTGCCAATGATCAGCCAGTCAAAAGCAGGCAAGACTTCCCCCGATGTCATCAGACACGACAAGATTCTCACTGGACATCTGCTCCGCGTCCGTTTTCTGTTTGTCCAGTTTGATTTTAGACTTTTAAAATAGCCCAAACTCAAACGGTTGTTCTATAACCGGGGTGCCCTGAAAGCAGGAAAGAAAGCCTGTGGATTTCCTGTCAGTGGGTGCTGCTGAGGAGCAGGCTGTCAATATACAGACTGATGGAACCAGTGAGGAGAATAACATCTACCACCCACCGGTGCTCCATAGGAACATGGCTATTCCAGTGCAACAGCTCCAATCAACAGCTATTTAAAGACCACACAGGCTGAGTGCAGGCTGAAGTCCATGAGGAGCATCTGGATGCGAGTGTGTGAAAGTAAAAACAGTTGTACTGTATGATGAAAAAGACCACATCAGGAGCCAGATGAGGTTATTCTGCACTGCTATATGAGATTAATATAAATACAATATATATATATACGGTATGCGTGTGTAGATCAAGTCTACTGCAGTTACAGTCTGTCAACAACTTGAATTAAAACGCATCTCATTCACAGGAAGTTGAAATTCATGTGTGGCCATGGCAACCAGCTCCCAGTCAGTCAGGCCCACATCCTTCAGCAGTCATTGTGATTTGTGGAGCAATTGCCACAGCTGGAGGAAAAGGAGCACTTCAGCGGGGTAGTCGGCCTCCTGCCTGACGAGCGGCACCCTCACGGTGTGTGTTGACACGTGCACACTCCCCCAAGTCAGGGCAGGGGATTAAACTGCACGTGACAGCTGAAAGAGGTGGATACAGGTGGGTTTTCTTTGGGTCGAAGGTTAGCGTTATAGGAATGGGATAAACACGGGATATAACCACTAGGTGGCGCTTTGGCTTATAGTCCCACCTGAGCTCGTGATACGATGCTTGTGAATTGACCTGTAAGGTTGAAAAATAACTGGCCAAACTGGGAAGAGGGGGCATTTAACCTAACCTGACTGGTTCTCTCTTTGCAGCCCTCAGTGACAATGGCCTTTAGGAGAACTGTAGGGTTCAGATCTTAACCAGGGACATGCACCTGGATGCTAGGTACTAACCTAACCTCAACCCCACAGCACCAACACCACACCACCTCTCTTCACTGTGATCTTACAGCAGCTGGATCAAGACATTTTTATTTTTTTTAAACATACGTTATGCAGTTTCAGGCCAATACTCTTGGGAAATGGAGGCATTTGCTAAAACCAGCAAGGCCAAACTATGTAACACTAAATCCTGTGTGCTTGCCAAAAACTACAATCTACTTGTTAAATATTTCAATGTATGCAGCTTCAGAAGTCATTTATACATGAGAGCAAACACAACAGTACCACATCCTCTACTGATGGACAAAGCTATGACAAATGTGCTACTGTAGAAAACATCAAACTTAATTTATATTCTGTTAAACTAGAGTCTCCAAAGCGGGTGCCATTTGTTGTCAAAAGCAACATCGAGCTAAGCTCTTCTGCAGCCATGCATAGATCAGATGAGTCCCATTGGACACAGGACAAATTTCCATGGTGGTTGAGAGATGGACTGGAGGAGGAACTAGAGAGCCCATCGAACAGCACTGTGTGGATCAACAGTGCCACCTATTGGTTAAAGATAAACGTGCTTGAAAATGACAATAACCTGTCTTATTAATAAGTTTTTTGTCCAGCTATCCAAGTGTAGTGTATTTTCATGTTTATCCACCTTTATACAAAATCTAAATTTAATATAGCAAATTCGGGAATTGTTATGTAAATATTTTATCTATCAAACATTTCAAACCTCATTAGATCGCTGCGACGGTCCCGTGGTGATTCCACTCCGGTAAAACAGGAACTTAGTTGAATTGGTTCCGCCTGCCGGTTGTTTCACACTACCGCCAATTTCAAACAAAAAATAAGTTGATTCGACTGTGTTATCATAATATTGTTTAAAAAATGGTCGATAAAATGATTTCTCTATTGTTGGTTTACGTGGATATTAAACGTCTCCGTTTATTCACCATCTTTGATGGACAGATCGCTACAGAATTGTATTTGAACCGTCAAATAAAACCTGATCATCGTTTACGTGCATATGAACGACAGCTTTCACAGTATTGTGCAATAGTGCCAGCGATCAAAGGTGTCGTACGAATAAATTTGAGTATCTTTGCTCTGCCTGAGTGATTGGGTAAAAATCCAGTGACGTAATTCCCAGAATGCCATGCAACTGATTAGTTCTTAAATTCGATACATTCTGAAATAAGAAGAACGTTTAATCTTTTGCATTTTCCTTTTAGTTTCATAAAAAATGTATATAAACATAAGTATGTGCGCAGCGAGTAACAATGGTGATAGCTTTACCCTATTTTATATTCATTTCGCAACTTGACTCTATAAATAATAGCAAGCAACCTTGGTGCTCTCGGCTGGTCCGATGGCGGTGAGATTTCAATTGATTGCTACAGTGAGTTACAGAACCTCTATGTTTCTTCTCTCCCCTCCCTCACCGCCGGCCTTGACTAGCTTTTGCTCTTCATATTAATCATCTTTAGTTGTTCATGCGGACTAATTTAAATGTACAAATCAGTGAGTGTGTTTTACAAAAGGGTTAAGCTGTATCATCTTTTTTCTTTATCCTGTACATTGAACAAAATAAATCACTTGTATATAGCCTTGCTAACTTTATTGTCTTGGCAGGAATCGTCAGCTCATTTAAAATCAATCCATGCTGTTGTGGTGCACACATAGGGGTGTATCTCACACCCAGGTGATGCGTGGGGTGATGGGTGTGGTTAGCCCTTGATTTGATGCACTGTTCCATTAAGTATTGTCTGTTGGATGCAGAATAAAGACGTCCAACCCATCTCCTCTGTCTGAGTCGTTCCTCGTCCTGCCACACTATAAACCTTAATCTAGATAATAATCCATTTTTATGAGAATAATTTGGATGTCTTTTAACAATGGCATGTGCATGAAATTGACCCATTATTTATGATTACTTTAATTTGAAAGGGAAATATCAGGGGTGAAAAATCGTTACCAGCTGCTGAATTATTTCATTTTGGGGACTTAACACATTAAAACATGTCCTTGACAGCCCTGTTGACAAGCGTTGGATAGTTGCCTTCTTAAAATCCAAACCCAGTGTTTGATCGTCAGCTTCATATCAGCCTCGAATCTTTCCTGAACGTTTTCTGGAGGATGCAGAAGAGAATAAAGGAGCACCTACTGACCTTCATGGTTACACTTTAAAAAAAAATAAAAAATGATAGTGTGAGTTTAAGAATGAGTCAGAATTATTTATTACAGATTTATTAGAAATGCTTTCCGAGCTGGAATCATACACAAGCACTAAATGTCAATCTGAATAACATTAAATCCAAGACAAATAATCAGAGCACCCCCCCCTTCTGACTTCAACAGCATCGATCCCGCATCAGTGTGTCTTTGCATATCCGCCTTTCTTTCACAACAGTCCCAGTTTGTACTCCACCATCAGGTGTGGATCACCCATCATTTCACTCTGAGCTGGATCTGCAAGGTGATAGAACAAAACAAATGTCAGAATCTATATTCAGACAGGTGTCTGGGTGACTGTAACCATGGGGGTCAGATTCTGACCATTTAGGATGTCTTCAAAGCCGACGGACTCGTCATTGCCCCGCAGAGTATCCACAGCCAGGTTTGAACTGGGTAAAAATGGCAGCCGCTGGATCTGAAGGAGCAGCGACATCAAGAATAAACAATACATCAGTAAACAGGTAAAAGGGTCTAAGAAGGCTGTACATATGGGTGAGAGAGAGAGACACACGTCCCGTTACCTGTCGTGCTGCCCTGTACTCCATCTGCAGTTTGAGAGGAGCATGAAGACCCTGGATGTTCCGGAGCGTTGAGAAACTCATTTTATCCCTGTTCAGTTGAAACTGCAAACCAAATCACAGATCTCATTTGTCAGCAACTAGTGTCTAAACATCAGGCAAATGTTAATAGTGATCTATCACAAATATGCTGTTGGCACACAAATGTGAAATCTGTTAACTGACATTTAAAAAAAGGCTACCTTCTTTTGCACTTGCAAAGTAGCTAATGTTAAAATTTAGCACACTTTTACTATAGATAATATCATTTTGATAATTTTCTGTAATCCCGTTTTAGATCTAATGCATGAAAAGGTGTGTGTTGTGATCACCAGCTGTTGAAACAACTATTGACTTAATACTTTTCCTGGCAGTAATGTGAAGGAGTTTAATCATTTATACCACTTACATTTTTTTCCGACAGCTCCAGCGGATGGCTTGGCATGAGCTCATTCTTCACGCTTGAAAAACTGGACAACAAAAGAAGTCAATATTTAATGCAGTTTACTAAAATAAGTACCCAATGAATAAAGTGGAGGTATTCAAATATCAAATTTTAGGTCAAGAGTTTGCACATTTGTTTCAAAGTGCTTTTCGATCGTTCATGGATGCAAACTGAGGAAGGGGAAAACTGCACCTTTAAATCATTTACGTCATTGTACAGCAGATATTGTAAACGTCAAACATCTACAATAACTTTACATGCGTTACACTTAACCTAACCCTGGAAAATGTTTGCCGGTTTGCCCTCAAAAGCTCATTTTAAAGCACAAAACCCTGGCAAACGCCTTGGACGGAGTATCTCACCCGCTTCGGATGGAGTCTTGCACTCCGTAGGCTCCCTGAGGACACAAACCCGCCACCGGCACACTGTCTTTCAGCTGAGAGCGAAGTCCTCGACTATCCTGTAATGAGCAGGGACATTAATATACATCTTTCAGACATAAACGATTTAGTTTTCGATGTGGAAAACATACTCGCTAACCATGAACTAGCATTAGCTTGAGTGACTAATCAAATTCACAACCAACGCTAAATCTAGTGGGCTACAACCCCCTAAACATTCGGTTTCACGAGTGTGAAACAAAGGTATATGTACTACACGGGATGAAAAAAACCCAATGTGAATAAAAAAGATCAACAGGGAGAAAATTCTTTGAGATTAGGCAACCATACCATCGTTGCTAAGGTTCTTCCACTTTCTATTCAATACACTTCAACATCCGGTTGAGTCGCGTTTTCAGGACGACATATCCGGCAAGCGGAAGCATAGTGGTCGCTGTAATGTAATATTGCGTGATATTTGTAGAGCGACCCGTACCCAGTTTCCGTAGTGTAGTGGTTATCACGTTCGCCTAACACGCGAAAGGTCCCCGGTTCGAAACCGGGCGGAAACACGTTTTGATATCAGACCCCAATTTAATCATTGATGCTTCATTTAATAATCTCCACGATTTTTCAAAAATTGTCAGTTAAAATCTTACAGCAATTAATTAATATAAAATAAAGTGTTGTCACATGGAGTGTAATCAGTCAAATTTGAGCCATGCATTTTTAAGGGAACAAATACAGACAGGTCAAATATTATTTATTGAAAATGTGGATATTTTTGTTTTTTTTTGATTGTTTTTTTTTTTTTTAAACCCGAGGCCTTGGACGTCCCCTGGAAGGAAAGAACGGTAGAAAATGGATGGGTGTTATTCCAACGCTGAACAGTAGATGGCAGTAAACAACTGACAATAAACAACTGCACTTCCAACTACTGTCATGGCACAACAGTGGGTCTGAAGTCCAGGTTGTACGGCGCAGTTCTGTGCTGTTTCAATCCAGAATTATCCTAGACAAGACTGAGTAGCTGAGCACAGTAACCGGAGGGAGTCTCTCCCTTCTGGGCTCTGGGCGGTGTATGTCTCACCTGGACAGAGACCCCTCTACAACCGTTTCAAAGGCTCATCTAAGCTTCCTGGGTATGGTTTACAGGTGTTCTACCTGAGGGAGGACGTGTTAGTGTTCACCAACCGCGATAATCTAGGTCAGGAACTGTTCTGTCAGGAGCCTTAAAAAGCAAAGGAACAGACTCAACAACAGTTTCTACTCATGACAAACAACATGGATTATTTTTATTGAATTCAAGTCCTGCCCATCCCACACTGCAGCGTGGAATCAAACTGATGTAATTTTACTAACCTAAGGAGAAATGTACTGTATCACAGCGCTAACAATTACACCCATAAATCAATAGACAGACAAGAAGCGCCTCTGATAAGAAGCTGAGGAAGTGTAGCTTATTCCTCTCATCAGGATTTAATGATGTTTTCCTTCTGTGGTAGTCTCACACTTTCTCATTCTGTCTCATTTTTCCTCCAGACATTTGCATGACTGCAGGCAGCAGCAACGCTTTGTTGAACCAGTCATCCGGACCTGTTTTATTCTTCGTCATCATTCTGCATCACCTGTATTTGCTGCTATTTGCTCTTGGCTCAGCTGTTCTTCTTTGCCTGACATCCATCTCACCATCCTCCTATTCCCCCTCTCTGACTCCGACCTGCCCCAGATTCTTTTCCATTTGCTGGAAAAGAAAACAAGCTCCCGCAAGCTGTCAGTGAAAAGAGTGACTATTAATTATATTTTATCTTTCGGATAGAAACTTATCGACTCCAGCAGACATTCTCAGGTTGGCACATTCACTGTCTCCTTAATAGCTTTTTGGATTATTCTATATTCAATTTATTTGGAATCGCAATGACAATGGAGTTCTAATGGAAAAATACATATCAGCCGTTGACTGTTAGCATGTGAGCATGATCATCAGAGGAGACTTCAGTATCCGGCTGCCCCCGGCGAGCCCGATGGTGCCTGCAGGCTGGACATCGGTGCCCTGATCAGGTTCACACTGAGCACAAGGACGGGATTAAAAGCTCTGCCTGGAGAATCGTCCAGCAGTAATGAGGAGACCCTGGCTCCCACGTCCGAGGAATTCTCTGCTACGTCTGATCTCATGTGTGATCTCATTTGTTTCTGTTGTGCACCGACAGACAACAACCTACAAACCGACTGTTGAAAATGGGTGCAAAAACTTAAAATGGCACCGATGCTACTTGCCACCTCTTCCTATGTTTCTTATGCAGTCAGATTACAGATTATCCACCTGATCTGCTGCTGGTCACATTATAAAAGGCGTCACATGACCGGTCCATTAACCTGTTTTATGTCCGTCCCTCCACATCAGACGGAGGTAATGCCATCCGGACGGGACTTTGTGGAACACATGAAAACTGATTACAACTGACGGCAGCCATAGATTCCCTCTCAGGATTCATACAAATGAGAGTTGTCTGAAGCCCCGAGAGCCTGTGTCAGACCTCTGCGTCTCCTTGCTAGAAATAATTCGATCACAAGGGCAGCAAGTCTTTGCCAAAAGACTTCCTGTTTACTTCAAGGCTGTATTTAAAGGAAAACAATTATACAACAGTCAAATTATCTACCAAACTCTCTTTCCTACTTTAATAGTTACTGACAGTTTATTGGGATTTACTATGATTTAAGTGATGGAGGAGTGATTTTATTTAGGTCACTTATCTTGACGCGCGCTGGTTTTCACACCATAAATGCATGCGTATGTCTTTCTTTTAAATGGTTTAAGGTTTAAAAGGTTTAAAAACAAACCCTGAAGACCATTAATGGGGGTTGGGACACTTCCTGGGGGCTCGGTGTTGAGAGCAGGTGTTTCCTCTTCTGCAGCTCCACAGCAGTCCTTGTATGACTTCTGATCATATCAGTAACACACACACTCACACACTCACACACACACACACACACACCACACACACACACACACACACGCACATTTAGATTGGACCCAGACTTTTTTCCCCTCATTATTTGGAGCGCCGTGACTCACAGATTTCCTCCATTGTTAGCACACATTCCCAAAATGGCTCATGAGGGATTTGATGAAGCCGAAACCTGAATCCTTCTGTTGTTCCAGACTTGTGATATTTAAAAAGGTCGGATTTCACTTGCTGTGTATGAAGAAGAGTTTTGAATTCAGACTCCCATTTATAAGTCTCATTGTGGGATATCAGGGGAAGAGTGAGACCGCCACAACGTTCACCGCTTGATTTAGGAGCCATCACACTTGACACTAATGCAGATGTGGTTTCCTCAGGATAAGTGACTCACAGCAGGATCCACAAGTCTCAGATTTAGAAAGCTTATTAATGGGTTTCCGGGCTGCGCTGGACTTCCCAAAGAGCTGCTTCAGCCGGACGAGCCCCATTCACAGAAGCCAATATTAAAGGAAACAGGAGCGTCTGTGTAGATCTTCAGGTACTGCTGGCCTGGTGGTCTTTGATGATGATGATGATGATGATGGAGGGTCAGACCTAATGTCAGTGCAAGCAAAGTTCATAGACTGAGACACATCCTCTAAATGAAGGAAGCGGAACCTTTAGTGAGTTATTTATGACCTCCACAGGACCTGTAGGAAGGATAAACAACTTCAGTATCCAGTGATGGATGTAAGCGCTCTTCTGCTCCTTTCTGTCACTCACACACAAAAAAGCAGTTGTAGTTATACAAAAGCCAGTATTTCAGAGCAACACTTCACATATATGTGTTGTGTGTTTGATTGTCGGGAGTTCTGGTTGTGTGTCCTTGTTTTACCTTTATTGAAGTGGTCTCATTACCTTCCTGCCCTTGAGCCTATTTAAGCCACGCCCCTTTGCCCTTCTGTCCAGGTTATCTTGTTACTCGTTTGCTTCCCTGTCTCAGACCTGAAGTCCCAGTCCCAAAGAGTTTTTCTTGTGAAACAAATCATCGCACAATTTACCAGATTTACTGAGTTCCTGGAAGAAAAAAAACCTGTTACATTTTGAGACCCCGCCCCTGTTTTTGTGTGACTGCATGGAAGGCAGCAGGGGAAAGACCATTATCGCTCTTCAGCAGGATGAGAGGACGCCATCGATGTTCTGAATCAATAGAGACCAATTTCAGCTGAAATGATAGGATGGAAGGTCAGAACCAGCGAGTATGGCTGCGTCACAGAAGAATAGCCACTTTATTGGCATACAGATGAGAAATGAAGCGTTTTTAAACTCTATACAACCTAAAACTGCTATTCAATATGTCGTGACTAGCATCAGTTATAGTGCGTCAGAAAATGTAACAGAAATGTGACAGCAGCCCAGTAACAGATGGAGCCGCTGGGATGGCTCGGGGCATGAAACTGTTGTGGAACGTAGTTGTTCTGGTTCTGGTGCTGCAGAACCTCCTCCCAGTGGGGAGCAGGGAGAACAGTCCACCATGTGGGTGTGTGAAGTCCTCTGCTGCGACCGCGCTGTGAGCAACATCCTGGATCTGGGCAACATCTGGATGATTTCCTCTGCTCTCCTCGCCACCCTCTGCAGGGATTTTGGACCTGAGCTTTGTTGTTGGTGAGAGTTGAGTGGAGCAATGATCAATCCCTTGGTCTTCTCAACATTCAGGGTCAGATTGTTCCATTCCACAAGATCCTTGTGAGGATCTGATGGAGACAGAGATGAAGCTGGAGAGTTGTTTCCTCTTGTGTTGGGGGCTCCTTTGGTTTGGCTGATAGGAGAAAGAGGTGGGTCGAGCCTGGGAGCCAGTGTGGAGATGATGTGGTCCTTCACCAGCCCATCATTATAGGTGGCAGTGAGCAGGATGCTTGTCATTCAGGCACCTAATGGTTGATTATTTAGAGCATATATGCAGAGAACATCAACATTAATCAGCAATAACTCTAGTTCACTGTTCCTGGTTCCTGACGGCACCTGAGCAGTAGCATTCTGGACCAGCTACATCACTCTGGGACAGAAGGTGCTGGACTTTAGTGATGTTGCCCGGTCATAAGAGGGAGAGCTTGAAAGGAGCTGAACATGGGCATCCACACCGAGGTTCCCCACCCTGGTCCCGGGGGCCCGGTTAATGTCTCCCAGTGAGGCTACATCAATAGAGAACATGTTCCTCAGGTGCTTGGGTCCTAGTACTTCAGTCTGCTTTCAACTATAGGACATTTGTGGTCATCCAGGTCTTTGTCTTTGAGGTGGAGGTGGCGTTTCAGGAGCTGATCAGTTTGGTCTGGCTCTGTTAATGAGTATAATTGGGTGTCGTCAGCATAACGATGTAAGTTGATGGAAATGTGACAGCCTGGATCCCCAATTATGTGCTCCTGGTGTTGTTGGGATCAGGAAGAAGCCTTGAACTTGCTAGCATGTGCACCGCCAGCATGTGCAGGCTTTGCTGTTCTATTGGCACGGTTGAGGCTGGCTGTAGCCGTTCTGAGCTCAGCCTCATCTCCGGATTTGAAAGTGTTGTTCCGAGCTTGTTGTTTTTCCCTGCTGGAGAAGCAGCAATGTACTGGTGCACATCAGCATGTTCACTGACCATGGCAGCAGCTTTGAACGTGTCCCTCCATGCATTAGGAGTCCTGCAGGGATTTTTTCCCCCCTCTCGTGCCAGAACTTCACCTGCCTCGCGGTGGGTTTTCCTCTGGCCAGCAGGAGCCTGTATGCTGGCATCAGCATCACAGCCAGATGGTCTGAGGAGCCAAGATAGGGACGAGGGGCAACTCTCGAAGCCTTTCAGATGGCTGTGTAGGCTGAGTCCAGTGTGCTGAATCCCCTGGTTAAGAATTACCTGTAAGAAATCTGCTTTGTATTCTTCTGAAATAATGTTTCTTTCATTTTCTCAATAAACATCAATAGTAAAATGTCCACATATTGCTACTTTATTATTGTGGGGAACTAATTAATTATTCTTGTAATCACAGCCTGTCTATCTCCAGCACGTCCTAAACTCCTTTTCCCCAAATGCTCTCAACGGCCTCCAGCTTGACTGTCCTGTTGCGTGAGATGGTTTCATTAAAAGATGCAAAGTCATTCAGTCCTCTTCATGCTTCCCTCTTTCCTTGCTTTCCTTCTCGCCCTTCCTGCTCCTTCTCCCACCTCCTAATCTCCTCTGCTTCCTGTCCTACGATGCCTCATGTGCACAGCAGAGCAGCGAAGGCCGAGTGCGAGTGAGGAATCGTTTTCCCTGCAGCCGTTCTCCTGCTGACAAACGAGACACACACTGGTGTTGATGCTTCGGGGCAGCCGGGGTCGTGTTCTACACAAGACATTTGCATTGTGTTAGCGAGCAGAGGCAGGCTGAGCTCGGCTGCCGCAGCCTGATTATGCCGCTCGGCATCTGTCGTAGTTCCGTCGAGATTCTGGGGAAGCTCCCACAGTCCAGAGGCAGGAATGAGGGTGATGTTCTGAGGGGGAATATTGTACAAAATGCTTTTGGAGTATGAAACAGATATTTGTAGGAAATGTGCATTTGCAAGACATTTGCAAAATGCGCAGCCGGAATCTGATGCAATCAAAGGTGCATTCGTGCGTGCACAGATCTGTAACTGTGGACATAAATCTGGAGGCATGTTGACAGACAGAATGTTCCATCAGTAAGACCATTGACGTTTGTTTTCCTTTGGATTATCATGAGTGTTTCTCATAGAGATGACATTTAAATGACCACATTAGGGATTCTTCCCAAATAACTCATCGATTAACCAGGACTGGTTGTAAAACTGTAGAGTTTACTAGAAATAGAGGATGAAACCGAATCTAGAAAAGATTATCCAAATCTAAAATGGAGGCTCGGCAAAATGTGAAGAGGTAAACTATGATTTTCAATTTTCAATTCACTTTCATGAACTAAGATATGAGACACAAGCTTTGAAAAGCTGGACAGCTGGAATGCATGAAGGGACAGAACAGAAGGGGACGTGGGGAGACACTGATGACATACGCCTGAGGACACTGGGGGACAGGTGGAAACAATCAGGAATCAGACAGGTGACACCTGAGTGACCTGATACAAGAGGACAGTGAAAATTAGCAGGTTTTTCATAGAGCTTGACATCCGAGCGTTGACTCACGGAGTGTTCGATCTAAACTGTGGCTCATGATGACACGGATGAACCCTGATGTTTTCTGTGCATTGATCCTTTCCATAATGGGCACTAATTACTACAGGAGCCTCATTCTTGTGAAGACAAGCCCTCCCAAACCCCCCAAAAGCTTCATAATCTTCATAAGCTCGCATCCATTTATTCTGTTTCTGCATATTCATGTGTTTTATAATGTTCCCCTAGCGGACCTTCTCCCCATAAATTGTATTCAGCAAAATGTTGTTTGTATCAAGCAAGCGGGCTTTTCCAGAAAACTGGCTGGAGGTTGCTCCGACTGGATGGAAATCAGGCAATCATGGTGCAGCAGTTCAAAGCTTTTGCCGAGAAATAAAAAAAAGTGGAAGCGTGCCCCTTCCAGCTGCACCTCGCAGCTGTTCAGCCTGTTTCTAAAGACCAGGTTCCATTTGCTTTTTACCAAATGTTCCTGGAGCGTCAACAGGGAAGCAAGTGCAAGAATCTGGTGACAGGTGATCATAGATCCGGTCTCTCTCGGGTCACTGGAGGTCTGCGGTGAGCATGCAGATCCATCATTAGCTATCGGTCTGGGAGGCTGCATCCCCTTTTGGGATGTTTGACCCAAAGCTGCTCTGTCATGGTTAGTTGGTGGGTCATGTGATCGAGGAAAGCTCAGGCATTTCATATCTTTTCCTACGCATGAAGGAGAAGAGTGAGGCTCGTGCAGCCGCGGTGTCACCCAGCATGGTGCTGAGGTCAGCTGACATCCATCAACTCCCACAGACGGAGCCCTGCTGCTCCCCTCCTGGGACGGGACCGCTTCACTGATGATTTATGATGATGAGCTCATGGAATAAATGTTCTCTTTCATCTTTCATCTCTTGCAAACTTGTGGGTTGTTTCTTCCAGCGACAGTAGGATTCACCCGAGCACAGAGAGTCATTTTTGAGGCTGTGGCCCCTTTTTATGGATCTGCAGGGACGAGTGAGGGGGGAACAGACAGAAATCCCAGAGTCAAGGTTTTAGCTTCCCTTCACACGCATCAAACCAGTGATAAATCCCAGTTCATCCGCCATTTATGAAAGATGGAAGCGAGAGACGTTAAAGACGGAGAGAAACTGAGCTGAAGGTGACGTAGACGCAGGTGACGCATCACACCGTCTCCTTTTGCACCCAAACAGATAAATATCAATATTTACTTAAACTGTTGCGCATCATAGATGGCCAGTAAGGATTTGTCCTGATGTGGAAAGACTTCTTTGTCCTGAAAGAGGAGTATTCTTTCCCCACATTCACACACTGTTTAAATAAGTATTGATTTTTATTGTGGTATCAATCATCACTTCTGAGGACGGCAGGAACCAGAACCCACCTCAAGTGTTCTGTTGCACATGTGGCAAAGAGGAGAGAGCTCGCTAATCATTTCAGCTCATTCCAGGCTCATTTCTTTACTGTCCATATAAAGAAGTTTACAGATTTGCACACTAATACGACGGCTTCTGTTGAATGAATGGAGAATGTTTGAAGATTTGTAGATGTGAAAGAGTCAGAGAGGCGGATTCGAGGATGAGAGCAGCCCCAGCGCTCGCAGCCATGTGTGTCGTAACCCTTCGTATCAGCTTACGGAGAGAATTTACTGCACTGGCTTCATGACTGTTACACTCATCTTCACAGAGGATGGATGACTTTCATTCACACGCCCTGGACTCTACTGAGGAGGGGGAAAAACTGCAGAAAGGTCCTGAGGCAGATATCATACATTTATATGTGTGTGTTGATTAAGAGGCACGCAACATGCTTATTAAAACAACCCTTAATTGTTTCCCTTATTGCTACGTTTGCTGGTCACATGTTCCAATATCTGAGCCGAGCTGCTCTAAGTCATCATTTGAGCTTTTTACATGAGTGCACCGATTTCAGTCAGTGCAGAAGGTCAGAGGTCGCGGCTGCTGTGGACTCATTACTGTACCTCCAGATCAGCGGTCATCTGACCGGAGGAGAATTAAAAGGTCAACCCACCCGAGGAGAACATTTACAGCTACACACAGGCCAGCAGACTCTGACCTCCTCTGTCTGCAGCAGCAGGGCTGCAACAGGAAACATGTTGAAAAAAAAAAGGAGCTCTTAAAGCAGGTCTGGGAACTTACCTGGAAAATAGACCATCAAGGAGCCAGAAGAGGAGCGATGAAGCATTAAAATGATCCACCTGGTAAATATTTAGATCAAATACACCAGGAGAATCATTTCAAAACTGTTTTTATTGTTATATTTTAAATATTAAGGTGACTAAGAGGAACCAAAGAGGAGGGAGGCAGGAGCTCCCAATGAAGGCGTTAAAAGACAAGCGGCTATTTATACAGGAGGCCGCTGTAATTACTGTCACTAATCATAATAATTTAAATATGAACTCAAATGACACCGCAGCTGCAAAATAAAACTCTTTTAAAATCCAAATGATGCTTCAAAAAGCTGAAGCTAACATCAGAGATCACAGCGTCCGCAAACGGAGCCGCTGAGGAGATCAACAGACAGTTTAAGCACGTCTGACATCTGATAGATGCGCTCTTCAGATGACGGAGCGTATCAGCCTCAGCCTGACAGGCCTCTCACGATAATGAGCGAGGGGGTGTCAGCCTGCCGGACCCCTGCTCTGAAAATCAAGCACCGCGCGGAGTTTGACACAACAGAAATGGGAGGGAAGTTGGCAGCCTGTTAATGTAAATGTGCAGCAGAGCTGGACCAGCAGAGGTGCTGCTCCGCGTTGGTGAATAAACACAGATCAGATCAGATCCTGCTCACGAACGGTTGAAAGCCCCGTGTCTGCTCACATTGTTGTCTCTTAAATCGAGTCAGAACAGAGGGGGGAGCAGGAGCAGAAGATAAATTCCACTTTCTGGTGGAGAGGAATTCATCCGTCCTGCCGCCTCGCTCGTAGCTGCGTGGCTCCCTGACAGGAGAGGCTGGACCAGTTAAAAGAGACCCAAGACCCTTAGCAGAGCTGAAGAATAGGACCTGGAGCTGATTGGGTTCAGTGGTGGAAGAACTCTCAGCAAAGAAGCCGTTTCTGTTTGCCCCACCAGGGCAACGAGAGCTATTTTTGCACCGCCTGTCAAGTTGAATACGTTGTGACTGAGAACAACAATATGAGTTTCTGTGAAGGTGAGAATTAGCATTTCTAACTGGAGGCACAGATTCCCGCGGCTGAGACGGATGACTTTCATATCCACGGAGCAAATATGAGGATGAGTGTTGAAGCAACTGAGGCCATTTGGCTCTGGACGTGCACGACGTGTGGGGCCTCTGACGAGGATCGGCTCTCCCGATTGGTGGACTCGGTTTACACTTGTGTGTGTTGTCTGTTGTTCTCGCAGTGTTCTCCCAGCATGCTTTGTGTCACCTCCCAGTCTACAGGTCCTGATTTTCTCACAGAAAGGGGACCCAGCAAACGCTGAGCTGTGGAGCGCATCGGCTTTAATTGAGCTGTTCTATGGGATAACATTCTACTGATTTTATTTTTACGTTTAGCTGCCCTCTTTCAGCACTGACTTTCAAACGCTTGTAAAAAGAATCTTCTACTAGTGACTCTTCGCGTCAGTGAGATTTTCCTGGGTAAATAAAGGTTGTTCATGTTTTAAAAGGTAAGCAAAAAGTCAAAGTTAAAAGGAGTGTGAGATAAAGAGAGAACAGGGAGTAAAGTCATAGGACGATGGGCGTCCCAAAGGATGTGAGTTTCTTCTATAATTAGTCTGTAGGATTAAAGTTCCCAGTAATCTGTTTTTATTATTCAGAACACACGCAGGCATTTTTATTAAATACATTAAATATAAGCAGGAGAAGCTGCTTTGAATCACAGTGATTAACAGCCATGTCATCACATCATTCGGCTCATTAAAATGATACTGAATCAAGGTTTAATTCAAAGGCACAAAACATTTAGCAAATGTCGCATGTAAATCTACACAAAACTGGACGATAACATGAGGTCAGCTAGAGATTATAAAGTTGGAGAAAGATCTCGATTCCAGAATTTGAACCACCAGGTTGTGTTGAACTTTACAGTTAATTTTACACACTGATGTTTTAAAACACCCGCTGCACACGACTGAGCATCAGTGAAGCGTCCAAAGGCGGTCCCGCGCTCGCTGGAACAAAGATGTGTTTTGTTTTGGATGTGATAATGAACACAGGAGGTCATGAGTTTGGTCTCTCCTTTTGTCTCCTCGGGGGTCACACAGCGGGCATCATGTTGCAGGGTCATGGGGAGGGTGCTGCAGTTTATCCTAAATGGTACACCCTATGTGATTATTTGAGGGTACGGGACCTTGCTCAAGGGCACCTCCAGGGCCGGATTAAGATGGTCTGGGTCCCCCTAGGCTGCTGTTGCAGCCACATCACAACTCCCCTAATCAGTGCCCCACCACGGACATACAACCCAATACTATGTGCCTACAATAATGCGAAGAAGGAGAAGAAGAAGAATTATTATAGTAGTAATAGTAGCCTATAATTAAATATCTCTTTTTCTCTTCTAAACTCACTGAAAATCTACTGTTTACATGAACTGTTTACATTATTTTTAGTGCCCTCGCCTCACAATGACGTGTCCTCCTTAGGGGATGCGCCCCCCAGTTTGAAAACCACCACATATTCAATGAACGTTCTCTGCTAAATAAAAATATGTGATGCTGTTCAGATTAACCATGATGGACGTGGATTACACCCACTCATTAGAACCTGAGCTTCTGATGGTGTTGAATTAAAACTACTCTGATATACCAACATTGCATCTGCATAGTTGGAGATGGTTCCAATGATTTTATTAATTTTGTGAGCCGTTTTAATCTTCCAGTATTTATTAGGGGGGCCCAGAAAAGACCATTCAACATTCCACAACCACAAAACTACAAATTCGTTATTGTGTAAATAAGTTCAACCTAAGAATGAAACCGATCTATTTTGGGTGTTTACGTGTGGGTCGCAGACCTGCTGCGCTGGGAGCAGGAACACATCTGCTGATTTGGTCCAGAAACATCTTCAGCCACAAGCTGAACAAACAGTCTGGAGGCTGTGAGCTCCACAGGAGGCGTCCGGTGAGGCCTCGCAGACAACTGAATAAAGAGGATGGTTGAAAGTTCAGAAGTCACCTCCCCTCATTTATTCAGCTGTGGAACCTTTCAAATGTCGTAACCTTTAAAGACGCAACGTAGGACAGTTCCAGTCGAGTATCAGTGAAAACAGATTAAACACACTCTCTTCTCATTCATTTAACACAGCCTGTTGAAGCCTGATCGTGTCTGTTCAGTAGCTTCGCTCATTTCACTCTGAGTGTCAGTAATATCCTAACAAGCCCTGCGGAACGCCAGCCCGCTCAACACCACCGCTGGCTCACACCATCGTGTCACCGATATCAATCAACCAAACGCTGAAGAAAACGCTGCTGTGGTGGCGACACGCTGGGAGCAGCGCTGAGCACCACATGCTGTCGTACAAACCAAACCCAAGAGACACGTCCAGGTGTTTCCACGGCAACAAAAGTGGCTAAACTGCCTATTAAAGCAACACTGAAAATATTTGGTCATCACTTTGATTGTACAAGAAAAGAGAGACTGTGATTAGCTACACACGCACACACTCACACACACACACACACACACACTGTATCTGGTGTATCCACTTTAATTGTCTGCAGAGAAAGAAATGAAGCAGTAGATCTGTGACCTTTCTTGTTGCTTTTTCTGTCCATGTCATTCTGAGAGCTTCACATCAGGTAAAAAAAGAGAAATAAAATTGGAATAAAATTGGTGTTGTGTTGGCTGACCATCAGACAAATAAGCTTTGAGATAACAAAAGACACAACAATCACTCATTGTCAGGAGCAGTTGCAGAGGCAGGACAGTTTGCACCCCTGGAGATACTGAGAGCTTCACAGCTCTGGAGTAGCTCCTCCTGGACAGCCGCGACGGTTACAGGTTTGAACCTGAAGGAGAATATGGAGCAGATGGCTGTTACCAGGCAACGCAAGCTGTTCTAAAGATAAGTGGTCTGTATAATCACACTTAGTACCTATAAGCAGCTAAATGTGGTCTTAAAACTGCGTAAAAGGTGCTTCAGTTCATCTGGTTAACATGCTAATAACCAATAGTGTGTGTCTGTACACTGGTAAACACCTCAACACACCAAAGGTCTCTTGGTGACTGATCTTATTTGCTCCATCGGGCAAGAAAGCTCATTATTGCTGGATATTAATCTTAAACCAGCAGGTACTGTACATAAAACGGACAAAAAACGTCCACCTTGTTTTTAACAAGCCACCATCGATGTCATTCAATAGCACGTGCACAGCAAACGTGACCCTTCATCTTTAGGTTGAATATTAATGGGGTCTTTCTCATTCTGACTGCATACACAACAAACACACAAACACACTTTATACTTATAATACGGCCATAAGTTTGGTTGGGCTCCCCAACACCACGACTACACACTTCTGTGCTACGTAGCTTGCACAAGCTTTATGATGGTCATCATACTGAACATGCCAGCAGCAGTAAAACCTCCTTATAAAGTCGGCCATGACAGTTGAGCTGTGGGACTCAGCAGGGTGGGTTGGGACCTCCCACTGGTGCTGTCTCATAAATAAAGCCCATGTCCCTCGAGGATGCCTCCAGAAATCCCAGCATCAAGTCTCGACATGGGAAACCGTGTAACACGGTGGCTTTGGTCCTGTTCAAGGTCCAAGGGTCGTTCAACAGCGCAAATCCGTAACGTTTTCTGTCTAAAACAACTAACATCTTTTTGTCACAGCTGAGCATAAAATGAGCCCCAACCGTGAGGCTCCAGTTGGGCTGCAACTGCTGTTTCTGAAATATTTCCATTTCTTTAGGAGCAAAACATACTGATTGTTATTACGTAGCCTCCCCCAGCAGTAAATAGAACACCCCTGGTCTGGACTCACACACACTCACCTACAAGAGTCTCCTGTTGACCTGGTGTGTGATGGAAACACCAGGACATGGACGCTCCGTCCTGGAGTCGTCTGCAGTTAGTGTCTCCATCTCTACCACTGGACGTGGTGCTCGTGGGCGACACGCAGGGACACTGTCATTCATATCAGGTGTAAACACTCTGTTTGTCTGGGCAACTGTCGCCATGGCATCAACGTGGAACTTTCTATTTCGGTTGTCCCGGCACCATCTATCAGCCCTCGGAGGCTCAGCCAAGGTTACTCCGGACGGTGACGGGAATGTTTGTCCCGCTGTGCACGTGTCGCCACGCTCAGACACCACACAAGCCTGTCCTGGTGGAGGGCGCTGGAGTCTCTCAGAAGATATTGTAGAGATAGTCAGAGCAGGATTATGGGTTGTCAGTGGCAGTTGGAGCCACTGTGATGGATACAGCAGAATGCTGCTTCTATATTTAAAGTTTGTGTTATTTTGGACCCGGAACATCGATTAGAACAGAACCTGGATGGAGGTTGTTTTTGATAGATGCGTAAAATCGCATTTACTTTGGTTCAGGAAATGAGAAATGGGAACACAGCTGTGTGCCACCAGTATAATGCAGCAAACACAGCTGGGGTAATGACTGGCTCCTTCCGTGTGAGTGAGTGGTGCCCTCTGAGGGGTCCCAGCTGCCCCCAGCTGCCCTCCGAGGGGGCAACGGGCAGCTGCCCTCTGGTGGGTGGCAGAGAGGCAGAATCTTTATTTCTTGACTTGTTTTAATGCACATTTGTCGCCGAGGATTCAACAGTGGGAGTGAACTTAAAGACAGAAATCTGGTTCAGAAAATAACTCTTTAATTAGCCAGAGCGGGGAGCATGAACCCACCCTGGAACAGAACTCAGAACCTCCACTGAGCGAACAGCAGCACCACCATAATCTTCCCAGAGCTCATAAGCTCATGTTAGCTTTTTCTGCCCGTCTCTGAGAGGATTAAAGACACCCATTAAACCAGTGACATTAACCAACAGACTGGTTACGTCCTTCGCTGCGTGACATTGTTGTAACTGAGATCCCAGAAGGTTCTGGTCTATCTCCAGGCCCGCCCACCTGCCCTCCGCTCGCTCTCGGACGGATGTTTGGCTTTATCATGTGTTTGGGTTAAGAGACCATGTGGAGATTTATCATGTACACACTGAGATAATGTAGTTTGCTTTTAACCAGCCACCCACATCCTGTCTGACACTGGCTAAACTGGAGGAACACAATAGACCCCCGTGGTGGTCACTGGTCAGTCGCACAGTTATCCGTCGGCGGTGCCCCACTTTGGTGATTTTCTCACTTCTTCAGAGGATAAAGTGAAGGTGCCAGAAATGCTCTTCTGACAGCCTCAACACGTCAGATCAGACGTCTTTGCTGCAAATAGAAGCATTTTAATCACATTAATGTGCGTAATGGAAGACTTCTCCTGCTCCTAAATAAAAAAAAGATGACACATTCAAGATGTGTGACAAATAAGCCTGACTTATATGGAATCTTGGTGCTTTGTAAATATAATACAAAGACAACGTGTTTACAAAAATGAAACATGTCTAAATATTTTAATGGCTGTGATGTTTAAACCCGCAGCCCAATCCAAACCCCGCTGCAGCACATTCGCCTTCCTCACTCAAAGCCTTTGAAGCGGTTGTGTTGTGGAAATTCGGCCCTGAATGAGGAATATCTGTGGAGGAGTGACGATCCAAGACACCCCTGAGATCTGGCAGCGATTCTGGCTGAATTCTGCAGACATTGAATGTTTCCACATCACTACTTGAGGGAAATAATATTAATAAAAGGTTTAGAACGAGCTACAGCCCTTTAGGCTTTATCTGCTGGGAGAGAATGTGATGAACGGGAAGACTGGTCCAGCTTCTGGGAAGTGGGAATGACCCCAACCATGTTTGGCAAAGAGAAGAGTCGTTCAGCATGAGATCATTCCCATTAGGAGTTCATGACATGTCAAGTGAGCATTAGTGATGGCAGAAGATCTGGGCGGCTCCAGTCTGGTTCCCTCACTGCCAGGAAAATCAAATCTATAGGAGCTGAGCGGAAGCAGGCTATAGGGGCTGCGGGGTGGGAGGCCCGGCCCTGCAAATGGCGTCTTATCAGAGACGGAACTAGCTGCGTCCATGTACACACACCTCCTTTTTCCTTAGAAATTTACACATTTGAGCAGATTCCTTAAAGGAGGTTCTGGGAATTTTCCTGATTTCTGATTTCTGAAACACAACTGTGACGTTATTTCTATATCGGTCCTCTGAGCTGTTTCGGGCTGTAACCTGAAAACTAAAAGAAAAGAATTCACCTGGAAGCAAGATTCCGGGAGCAGGTGGATTTTCTCAGGAACATTTATTTGTTTCAGTAAATCCAAAGATAAACGCACAGTAGCTGCCTAGCTTAGCAGGTGCTGATAATAATAACTTTGAATTCTGATTTCTTTCATTACTGTATCGGCATCTGTGAGTGGAGCATCAAAGGGATGTTTTATTACAATCTGAGATGTTTCATCTGTTTCCTTGGCCCACTTTTCAATAGAGATTCATTAAACTTTAATCTTATCTCATCTTGTACAGATTAGATTCATTCGAAGGGTGTTTCCAGCACTTCCGAGCAGCCTTAGATTTTTGTCATTTTTCTGATCAAGTCTGAATTAGGATTCATGAATGATTTTGTATTTGATCAGGCAGAAAGAGGAAAACTCCGACAGTCTTTTCAGCAGAAACGTGGCAGAAATCCTGCTGTTTCTGAAAAATGATGCAAGATGCTGAAAACGCTGAAATATTTATCACCATTGCAGTAATACGTGCGGGCACCACATGGCACACAGTAACGCTAATACGCCACTGAAATGTCAGCCGGAGCCGAGACAGAGTCCAGCTGTAGGATGATGTGGCCGGCAGCGGGGGAGTCCCACAGAGGAGGGCAGAGGGGTCACTGGGGGAAAGGAGAGAGGGAGGGAGAAGAAGAAAAACAGCAGAAAGGTGAAAGAACAGAGAAAAAGCGATGTCAGCTGATGGGAACGCACGCTGAGGATGGAGGATTAAGAGAGGAGGCCACACATCCTGGAACATTCACACGGCCGTTCCTGCCGAAGGTGGAGAGGAGAAAACTGCCCCGGTCTCGTTCAACGTCACCTTCTTTCCCGTTTCATGCTTCATGCATGAGAACGATCCGGGGGAGATTTTTCTGTCAAATTCAACTTTGAGGGAAATTACGGAGTTCAATGTGACCGATCACATCACTAAATAAAGGACTTACCAACTGCACAAGAATCTTTAGAATTGAAACAGAAATGATTAATCTGAGCAGCGACACGCCGCGGAGGTGATCCAAAGGATCCCAAGTGATTCTGTTTCACAGTCTTGAAAATGGGGGGGGAAAAACTGGGCAAAAAGAAGCTGGTGATGGTGGGGAAGAGTGGGAACACTGAGGGTAGGATTTCCTGTTTAGATCATGTGCTCCACCTTTCAGAACGTTTTTACTGTGTGTGTGCGTGTGTGTGTGTGTGTGCGTGTGTGTGTGGGGGGTGGTCTGGTCAATTCTGAGAACTGACTTGTCATCGTCTGCTGTTCTTCCAAGGACATTTTAGTCATCCCAGAGCACTACTAATTAATACGAGTCAAAAAGTCCAGAATAGGACCAACGTGTATTAATGCGTGTGTGTGTGTGCGTGCACGTGCAAGTGTCTGCTCGCCCCACCTTCTGCCCAGAAACGTACCCGAGGTTTCTCCCATTAATTCTGAGAGAAACCCAGAGCCCTTGACCTCTGCAGTGATCAGTCCTGCTGGGAACATCACTGCAGAAACGGAGCAGTTGGAAAACATACTGGGGTCAAGAGGAGAGGAGACGAGAAGTTCCCGAAAAAGCAGAAAACTACGTGCACGTTGTCTTCCTGGAAAGGATGCTTCAGAACACAGGATTGAGTGACTTGCAGATCGTGAGGGAACTGTTTCTGCCATGACGATGGACGATAGATGAACTTCTGGATGTTGATCTCCAGAAAAGCACCAGTGAACAAAAGCCCATCAGAGCGCAGGAAGACTTCAGCAGTCTTGACTGAACCCACGAGGCTTCTGGTCACATGACACCATCCACACGGCGTGAACTGCCCAGCATGGAGGACATGTTTGCCAACACTGCTCAGCTCAATCGCTCTCATTTCCCGGAGCATCCGCGATGCTGTTCAGAAGATTTCTCCTTCCTTAAAAATCAGTTCAGCCATTTAACACTGAATCACATTTCATGAGGAGATGAGGAATCTTGAGGGATAATGGGGCTTCACGTCTGCAGCTGATTGCATTAATTAGCATTCTTGGAAGAAGAGGAAGTCATCAGAGGAATCACCTGCTGGGTGAGATGGTTAAAAGTTAGAGTGTGTGAGTGAGTGAGAGACCCTCAGGCTTAACATTCCTGCAGCTTTAGAGTGAATACAATAGTTCAATGTTACAATACTGACAGAAATAGCAACTATATGAGAACACAATGGCATAAATTAGAAAGTCAACCTTGAGAAGCCGCAGTTGAGGTTTAGCATCGCAGCAGGGCAGCTCCGTGTGGAAGCATGGCACTCTTACACTTCCTGTGCTGCTTTTGGTCAAATTCGCTGGTTCAACCCACTTCCCTGTATTCTTCTGTCAACTCTGGGAAAAAACCTTTAATATCCTTCCTGCCAACAAGGCTCGGGCCGTGGAGGGTTTACGAAAAGCCATCCTTGGAGGCAAATGCACAGCATCACGTCCCCGCAATGGCAGAGTGAACTATTGTCTCCTCTGTTTATGTCTCTAAACCCTGCTGCCTTTCAGAAACAGCTTCTTCTGCTTCCTGGACTCTCTGGGATGGGACAAATATTGCCTGATATCTTGCAACTTGTTTGTTTAGGTGGGATGGCTAACGTCCGCGTCGTTTCCGGCTCCGTGCCTCACAGAAGAGTGTCGACTGTAATGTCAACATCATTGAACATCACCCACCGACAGCGATGACAGCATTGTGTGAGTGTATTTACATGATGCAATGATAAGATTTGGAGGGTTTGTATTGTTTCAAAGGTTTACACGAATGCATCGCACTGTGCCAGGGATTCTCTGTGCAACTGTTGGCAGGCAGAGATAAAATTGTTGTTTGATTAGAAGAATAATTCCTCAGTCTGCACGTACACAAACGCTCGCCTTCCCAGGCCCTCGCCCCGTGGTTTCCACAGACGAGTTCAAATCCGTTTTCTCTGGCGGCAACGTCGATTAGACTGAATTCTCACGCCACCATTGTGAATTCACTCAGCTTCAGAGCAGATATACTGAAACCAGATCCAGGGCACGACGCAGCGGAGGGTTCAAGACAAGCTTTAATTATCCAAAGAGTCAGTCCAATTAGCAAAGCTACCAAATCACAAAACAACAGTATGGAGATGGGGGAGGGGGGGTGGACCCAGGTGGAGTTAGGTGAAGGTAGAGCAGAGTGGCAGGAGGTGAGAACACACAAGGAACAACACAGAAGACAGGGGAGGACAGGAGACAAGGATGAAGACAACCTGACTGCCCCTGGCAACCAGATATCTTCACAGACATTTAATCACGTTGGCTGAGGAGGTTCCCATAAATAACAGTGGTGTAGCGACGCCGGTCAAAGGTCAACGTCTCGTACTCTGGATGGAAACTTAAAGAAGCTGGGTTTTGTTTTCTTTGCACGTCAGAACATGACAACAAAGTAAAGAATTTGCATTCAAACATTTGCATTCAACGCCCCCCCCCCCAAAAAAAAATACAGAGTATCACCACAGTGAGGGTTCATATACAGTAGACAGCACAAACAGTGAACATACAGAAACTGCACAGAATGAGGTCTCGTGGGGGCTCGACCCCCCCGGTCAACAACGACAGTATATCATATTCAACAGTATTCGATAAGTTACATGATTATAAAAGTCCCACAGGAAAATCCAGTCCCCAAACACATAAACCGCTACGTATCTTGGCCTTCTTCTATGGTGACGGTCCAACGGCACCATCCGGCCGGAGCCCACATCTGACTCATTTCTGTACCGCTGGGAGTGTCTTTCCCACCAGTATTCAGGCACTTCCTATCATGCCTGGTGGCTACTTTGGCAACCAGCAACAATACAATGATCCATTAGCATTGATGAACTCAAGGGACCCAAAACCTCTGTGTTCGGGATACTGTTTCAACAGTTAGGATATGGATTCCGTCTTCTTGTGCCATATTGCGACACTCTGGGCTTTCCTTACTGAATCATAAGCAGTGGGAACAACAGGATGCAGCTCGTGCAGCTCTGAGCAGAAAGAACATTTTAAATGTATGGGGAGGGGGGAGGGGGGGCAAGTGCTGTCGGGGAGTCTGTGTCTGGAGATTAAACAGAGCTCCAGTTCCTGTTTCCAGTCTCAATTCTGGTCCCGGTCACATATTTTACTGCTCAAGCCAGTATAGTGGATGAGTAAATTATCACCCGAGTACTCAGACGTTTGGTCCAGATGTTTAACGTTGACCTCGGTCCTCCGTTTTCAGGCCAGGATGTCACTCCTCTTGCTGCACCAGACCACAAGGGCGATCATGGCTAAAGTGAGGAAAACCGGGACGAGGATGAGGACGGTGAGCGTCTTGTCGGGGGGGTCCACGTACACCACCTGCCTGTTGGTGCAGTTGGAGAAAAAGTGCTTGTGTATGCGGATGATGTAGCTCTCCACCAGCGGGTTGGGCCAGTAGCAGTGCACCATTTTGGACTTTACCTCTGTGCACTGAGTGAAGCGGTAGTACTCACTGGGGACAGAAAGACACGGGTCAGGGGAGAACCTGCAGGGGACGTGTGTTATACGCGACATTTAGAGTCGGGCAAGATTGAAAGGCTTTAAGCAAAACGCTTGATGTCAGCGTCTTGTTCTTTGAAGGGAAGAAATAACCTTTTAATTGCCTTTGTTGAGAATTAGTCTTGGCAGGAGGTCTGGAATGTAATCCATCACCGCGAATGGTGACGGGCTTTCACTTCACTCTCATCTCTTTCAACAGAGCGTTAAAGCCAGTCAGGCAGCTTCAGGCTTTAAAGAATCAATTCAGCCAACTCTAATCCCTCATTCCTCCCTCACTCATATACATGTTCAGGATCTATTATCATTCTAATGTACAGAACCGGGAGGGGAGCAACGCTTCATGCGCTCCCCACGCTTCCTGTCTGAATCCTTGCATTTTATATAGTATTATGCTGGACCAATGGACTGGAATCAAGACCTCCCGTCACCCATCGCTAACCGTAATGAGTGAATTATGGTTTCTGGATGTGGTAAAAGTTGTAAAAGATGGATGGATGGAAGGAGAGTGTGACAGGAATTCAGTCAAAATAAGACGAGACGTTATGAGAGCCTATAACCTTGACTTGAAAATATAAAATACACGTTAACCTTGCTCTGTTTCTGTCTCTGAATTGCTGCTGACACCTCTGGGATGAGGAATGAGCATTATTAGATCCACACCAAACAACCAGTTTATTAACACTATACTGGCCTCCGGTCGTGTGTGTGTGTGTGTGTGATGGGATTTAAGTTGATTTGGATTCATTTCCACTTCCTCTCTATTGCCAGCATAAACAAAGCAAATTCTAAATGGTGAATTTAGCAAATGACTGACAGGTTTCATCTTATTATGCTTGTGTGACACAAATATGAACGTCCAGGTGAGCCGTTATGGAAACCTGTGTGTCTGTGAACACAACCAATCAGTTCGTATAGAAACCATATAGCTGGGTGGCTACACACACCCGTATTCTAATGGAAGAGTAACAAATAAACCTGCAGCTTCTCTGGAATATTGGATAAATGAATTGCATCCAAAATTGTGCAAGAAACAGACCCTCCCTTTCTTTTCTGCTGCCCTTCCAAAAGCAGAAGAGGCCAAAGTTGAGCGGAAGGAATGAGGTGAAATCAGGACGTGTGGTCGGAGCCCAGATGGTCCAAACCTCCAGCTGCTCTCCCATAATTCACACAAATCCAGCTCACTGCAGGAGGCGGACATAGATAACGCTTTCTGACAGCGGAATGCTTTACAGCGATGACGTCACTAACATACAGCCTTCAGAAAGAAAGGAAAACAACAGGACTTGCCCGCTGATTCCTCTTTTAAACGAAGAAATTGCTCATACGATGGGCTAAAACACTGAATTTATGAACACGGTTCTGAACAGTTGGATGGAAATGAGCACAGTATTGGCTGCGATCAGGGACCGTTGTTCTTAAGCTGAAACCTTGAGGATATAAATATTCAGCAGGAGTGAATCTTAATTATCTACCAGATGACAGTAAATGTGTGTGTGTGTGTGGTGTGTGTGTGTGTGATGGGATTTAAGTTGATTTGGATTCATTTCCACTTCCTCTCTATTGCCAGCATCAACAAAGCAAATTCTAAATGGTGAATTTAGCAAATGACTGACAGGTTTCATCTTATTATGCTTGTGTGACACAAATATGAACGTCCAGGTGAGCCGTTATGGAAACCTGTGTGTCTGTGAACACAACCAATCAGTTCGTATAGAAACCATATAGCTGGGTGGCTACACACACCCGTATTCTAATGGAAGAGTTACAAATAAACCTGCAGCTTCTCTGGAATATTGGATAAATGAATTGCATCCAAAATTGTGCAAGAAACAGACCCTCCCTTTCTTTTCTGCTGCCCTTCCAAAAGCAGAAGAGAGGCCAAAGTTGAGCGGAAGGAATGAGGTGAAATCAGGACGTGTGGTCGGAGCCCAGATGGTCCAAACCTCCAGCTGCTCTCCCATAATTCACACAAATCCAGCTCACTGCAGGAGGCGGACATAGATAACGCTTTCTGACAGCGGAATGCTTTACAGCGCGATGACGTCACTAACATACAGCCTTCAGAAAGAAAGGAAAACAACAGGACTTGCCCGCTGATTCCTCTTTTAAACGAAGAAATTGCTCATACGATGGGCTAAAACACTGAATTTATGAACACGGTTCTGAACAGTTGGATGGAAATGAGCACAGTATTGGCTGCGATCAGGGACCGTTGTTCTTAAGCTGAAACCTTGAGGATATAAATATTCAGCAGGAGTGAATCTTAATTATCTACCAGATGACAGTAAATGTGTGTGTGTGTGTCTAAATTTGTACAGGATGCAGACGTTTTGCCTCTGGGCATCTGCTTTTTTGTCTCTACGGAGTAATAAAAAAGCTGTTTATTTTTTTTTTAATTTTTAAACAGGAAGTGCTAAAATAAAGGTGCTGAGTTTAAAAATATGTTACGAATAAGGAAGACTGCTTTGTTTTCCAAATAAAAGCATCACTGTTTTGACTCCAAATATCTTTTCCTTCAAATGTGACCAGTTATCATTCCCACTCACATCTACCCAAGATTTAAAACCTAATCACAAATGTTTTGTAAAATATTTAGACATGAATATTTGTCCCCTCATGTTTAACCACAAGACTGTGAACATACCTAATGAAGTGCGTCAGGTTACACCAGTACTGCAGCTTGATGTGGTCCATTTCCTTCTTGAAGTCCTCGCCGCAGACCTCCACCTCCCACTGCAGGCGGGACTCATTGCAGGGTCTCCATGGGGCCGTGGGCTCCAGGCTGAAGCTCTCATTGGCTGGAAGAGAGCAGAGGACAACCAGCTGGAGCTTCAGAGTTCAGGAGATGGATGGATGGATGGATGGATGGATGGATGGATGGATGGATGATGGATGGATGGATGGATGGATGGATGGATGGAGGGATGGATGGATGGATGGATGATGGATGGATGGATGATGGATGGATAGATGGATGATGGATGGATGGATGGATGGATGGATGGATGGATGGATGGATGGATGATGGATGGATGGATGGATGGATGGATGATGATGGATGGATGGATGGATGGATGGATGGATGGATGGATGGATGGATGGATGGATGATGGATGGATGGATGGATGGTTTACCTGATAAACTGTTCATCACTGATGCATCAACTGTGGAGAAAGACAACAAGACATTTTTGTAAATGAGCAAATCAACGACAACAGAAAAAATGATTAGAAAACATGAAATATTTCAAAACTAAAACTTTTCTCTTCTGCTGAAACGTCATTGATGGAGCCACATGTGCACAGCTGTTGTCTGCTGTATTATGTAAATGTCCATAAATTTTTTAGAGTGCAGCGGTTTGTTGGACCTGGGTCAATTGCAGAGCAGCAGCTACAGCAGCAGCAGCTACAGCAGCAGCAGCAGCTACAGCAGCATCAGCTACAGCAGCAGCAGCTACAGCAGCAGCAGCTACAGCAGCAGCAGCAGCTACAGCAGCATCAGCTACAGCTACAGCAGCTACAGCAGCAGCAGCTACAGCAGCAGCAGCAGCTACAGCTACAGCAGCAGCAGCTACAGCACAGCAGCTACAGCTACAGCAGCAGCTACAGCAGCAGCAGCAGCAGCTACAGCACAGCAGCTACAGCAGCAGCTACAGCTACAGCAGCAGCAGCAGCAGCTACAGCAGCAGCTACAGCTACAACAGCAGCATCAGCTACAGCTACAGCAGCTACAGCAGCAGCAGCTACAGCAGCAGCAGCAGCAGCAGCTACAGCTACAGCAGCATCAGCTACAGCAGCAGCAGCTACAGCAGCAGCAGCTACAGCTACAGCAGCAGCTACAGCAGCAGCAGCAGCTACAGCAGCAGCTACAGCAGCCAGCTACAGCAGCAGCTACAGCTACAGCAGCAGCTCAGCAGCAGCAGCAGCTACAGCAGCAGCAGCTACAGCAGCAGCATCAGCTACAGCAGCAGCTACAGCAGCAGCTACAGCAGCAGCAGCAGCAGCTACAGCAGCAGCAGCTACAGCAGCAGCTACAGCAGCAGCTACAGCAGCAGCAGCTACAGCAGCAGCTAGAGCAGCAGCTACAGCAGCAGCAGCTACAGCAGCAGCAGCAGCTACAGCAGCAGCAGCAGCTACAGCAGCAGCAGCAGCCAGCAGCAGCAGCTACAGCAGCAGCTACAGCAGCAGCAGCAGCACAGCAGCAGCTACAGCAGCAGCAGCAGCTACAGCAGCAGCAGCAGCTACAGCAGCAGCAGCAGCAGCTACAGCAGCACAGCAGCAGCAGCTACAGCAGCAGCTACAGCAGCAGCAGCTACAGCACAGCAGCTACAGCAGCAGCAGCTACAGCAGCAGCTACAGCAGCAGCAGCAGCAGCAGCAGCTACAGCAGCTACAGCAGCAGCAGCTACAGCAGCAGCAGCTACAGCAGCAGCACTACAGCAGCAGCTACAGCAGCAGCAGCAGCAGCTAAGCAGCAGCTACAGCAGCAGCAGCAGCAGCAGCTACAGCAGCAGCAGCAGCAGCAGCTACAGCAGCACAGCAGCTACAGCAGCAGCAGCAGCAGCACAGCAGCAGCTACAGCAGCAGCAGCAGCAGCAGCAGCAGCAGCTCATTGTTCCTGCAACAGGCTGTCTTTCATCCCAACGCGCTGCGCTGCAGGAAGGCGTCTCTCCCTTTGAAGTGCCAGAAAGCAGAGACTCACTTTGATGGCCTGTGGGACAAAGATAGTTCCAAGGTTTACGCACTAAATATAGACGTTTCCCTGTTTTGGTGTCTGAGGATGTTTCGGGGTGTGTGTTGGGATTCTGACTGTTTTCAAGTTAATGTCCAGTCAAGGGAGTAAACATCTTTGCATCAAGCTGTGCTGCTTGACATTAAAGGCTTAATCTGTAAATGTAGACTGCTTCCATCTGCTGTCCACATGAAGTCAGACGTGGCTTTATTAAAGGTGATGCACAGAGGGGAGAGATCTCAGGCTTGTGTCGCTCTCCCGTTAAAATGGGAAATTATTTTTCGTGTGCTGTTGATCAAAAAAGGCTCTTTGAGGTTATTAATAAACACACACGGGGAAAAAAACTGATGAAAGTATCTTCTAGGCACCATTGAACTGCAGGATTCTGATTAGCAAACATGTGGTCCAAATATAAATCCACCCTAGGAACCGTGGACAGAGAAACAAAGAGAGAGAGACACAGAGACACAGAGAGAGAGAGAGCGTCCGCTCTCATCTTGCTCGGTGACAAGTTGCCAGTTCGAACCCTGTGGATTTAAAAGCTTAGATTTCATATCCAAATAGCCATTTTGAGAACTGCCTTTAATTCCAGATAATGAATAAGAAGATTTAAAGGAAGTTTGGAGGAATGTTTTTCACATTTAAGAGGAAATTAAGATTCATTTGGTGGCTAATTTTACCAAAACCTTTGGAATGAGGAGTAATCAGCAACCAAAAGGTTCCATGATTGTTTTTATGGTTCACAGAGCTCCTAAAGCTGGGCTCTCTCTCTCACACACACACACACACACACACAAAACCATCACGGTGCATTACTGGGTCCAATGATGTGGGCAAAGGAACATTTCTAGCTTGTTCAGTATCATTTGCAACAGTCAGAAGTGTCCAATGTGTCCGGGATAAGAAGCAGGAACGACGAGATCTAACGGGACGCTGCAGCGAGGCGCATCCTTTGAAGGTCACTAATGTGCTGCTTCATGCATTATGAACGTGCCATTTAAGACTTTGCGCATGCAACGACATCATTCATCACGTAACATCTGCCCCGGTCCCTTGGCATTAAGGACGCACTCACGCCATGGATTAAATGATACGTTGCTCAATGAAATTCCGATGTTTCCGGCACTGCCAGCAGTCATTACGGAGCGTCTTCAGAGACACCTTTCATGTGCTGAATCATTAAATACGTGACGGTTAATAATTAATACAGTTTGGAATCAAGGAACTAGAAATGTCGAGTCAACCGTCCACAGTGCATAAAATATTCAAGCTGTTTATTATTCAGGACAAATTGGACTATTCTGGGCTCGAGACACTTAAACCAAAGTGTGTGTTGCTCAACAGCAGAGGCGGAACTCAGCTGCCAGCTGCTGCTTCGGCAGGACAGAGACCAACGTGACTGGCTGTCCCTGTCCCACACAGAGGTGCTGTCCCTGTCCCACACAGAGGTGTTGTCCCTGTCCCATACAGAGGTGCTGTCCAACACAGAGGTGCTGCACATGTTGGTCCACATGTCCTGATCCAGGTCTGTCTCCCCCAGATGATGATCATCATCATCATCATCATCATCATCACCATCTTCATCACCTCCACCATCATCACCATCATCATCACCACCACCACCATCATCATCATCATCATCATCACATCACCACCACCATCACCACCACCACCATCATCATCATCACACCACCATCATCACACCACCACCACCATCATCATCACCACCACCATCATCATCATCATCACCATCATCATCATGACCACCCTCATCATCATCATCATCATCATCATCATCACTATCTTCATCACCTCCACCATCATCACCATCACCACCACCACCATCACCACCACCACCATCATCATCACCACCACCACCATCATCATCATCACCACCACCATCTTCATCACCACCATCATCATCATCATCACCACCACCATCTTCATCATCATCACCACCACCATCATCATCATCATCACCACCACCATCATCATCATCATCATCATCACCATCATCATCATGACCACCATCATCATCACCATCATCATCATGACCACCATCATCATCACCACACCACCACCATCTTCATCACCACCACCACATCATCATCACCACCACCACCATCATCATCATCATCATCACCACCATCATCATCATCATCATCATCACCATCATCATCATGACCACCATCATCATCATCATCACCATCATCATCATGACCACCATCATCATCACCACCACCATCATCATCATCATCATCACCATCATCATCATGACCACCATCATCATCATCATCACCATCATCATCATGACCACCATCATCATCATCATCACCATCATCATCATGACCACCATCATCATCACCACCACCATCATCATCATCATCACCATCATCATCATGACCACCATCATCATCACCACCACCATCATCATCATCACCACCACCACCATCATCATCATCATCACCATCATCATCATCATGACCACCATCATCATCATGACCACCATCATCATCATCATCATTATCATCACCATCATCATCATCACCACCACCATCATCATCATCATCATGGCGTAACAACCCCCGCCTGCACCAGTGAACATCCTGGGAACTGATGTTGACGTGGTGGAGTCCTATAAGTACCTGGGTGCTCACCTGAACAATAACCTGGACTGGACACACAACACAGACGCCCTGGTCAAGAAGGGCAACAGCAGACTGTTCCTGCTCTGCTGGTCCAGTAGCATCACGGACAGGGACAGGAGGAGGATGGACAGACTGGTGAGGAGGGCCAGCTCTGTCCTGGGATGTCCCCTGGACAGGGACAGGAAGAGGATGGACAGACTGGTGAGGAGGGCCAGCTCTGTCCTGGGATGTCCCCTGGACAGGGACAGGAAGAGGATGGACAGACTGGTGAGGAGGGCCAGCTCTGTCCTGGGATGTCCCCTGGACAGGGACAGGAAGAGGATGGACAGACTGGTGAGGAGGGCCAGCTCTGTCCTGGGATGTCCCCTGGACTCGGTGGAGGTGCTGGGAAACGGAAGGATGATGGCTAAGCTGTCATCCATGTTGAACAACACGTCCCCCCCCCTACAGGACACCCTGGCAGCACTGGGCAGCTCATTCAGTGAGCGGCTGCTCCACCCTCGCTGTGTGAAGGAGAGGTATCGCAGATCTTTCCTGCCGGCTGCTGTCAGACTGCACAATAAACATAACGCCCGCTAGCACGATCTGAATATGATATATTCAGATATGTATATTGTATTCACCCTCTGTACTATGTACAGGTATACAGGGGCTGAGTATCCATTTATCTGGATTACTGTAAATATACATCCTCTTTGTATATTCCAGATTCTATTCTATTCTATTCGATTTTATCTTATTTTTCTCTGCGTGCTCTGCTGTTGTTGCACTGTAAATGTCCCCGTCTGGGACAATAAAGGACCTGAGTCTGAATCTGAATCATCACGAGAATAAGGGTGTCCTCACCATTAGGACAATAATGGCATCTTCATCACGAGGACAGGACAGTGATTTCTGCTAGACAAAGCAGTTTGAAGGTCAACCAGCCTGTTCTGAAGGTCATCCCTCGACAGAGGCCTCATCTGTCCTTCACAACTCTCCCAGGAACCGCGCTGAGCTGTCAGAACCGTGTCTGAGGAAAGAACCTCGAGGAGGCTGCTGTGCTGCGGCCCATCTTTGAGGCGGTGAAGAAGAGCCCCACTTTTCCTCTCTGTGGTGATGAAGCGAAGCCCCCTGAAGGTCTGACACTAACATCCAGGCGGGTATTGATCTCAGCAGAGTTTTACTGCCTCTGAGCTCTTCTGGCCAGTGTCTGAAGGTCCACTTGATTATTACAGCGGACATAATGCAGTTATGGCCCCTGCACAAACCCGTTTATACGTTCCAGGGTTGACTAATAATAAAAATAATAAAAGCCTTCAGGATGGTAATAGCTGTGCACCCTCAGGGCCGATGCACTCTTTCTATCAGCACACGCTGCCGCGACTTTTTATTAGAACAAAACTTCACGTTCTGGCGCCCCCGAACAAGAATATTCACAGGCGTGAAACCACTCTGGAGACGTTTGTGCCCCAGGAGCTGAGCTAGACGCCAGATGTCAGCTGATCGTCCGTCTCCACTGATATTTAATCAAATATGGACGGATCTTAATGTCGACAGCTGATCTAACAGGATTAATTAGAAGGTTACGCAATCCGTGTTGTTTTTCCTCCAGATTTCCGCCACTTTGTTTCCTTCTTCACCCTCTTTTTAGCACCTGGCTGGGCTTGCATTTATTTCAAGCAGGCAGAATCGTCAAATGGCTTTTTATTACGTTTTAGCTGAGGAAAGGTCAAAGTGATTGACTGCTGGGTGGTTATTATTCATCTCTCCCCAGGAGAACTCGTTACAAATTTACTGCGACAGACTGTGAAGCACGCCGGGGGGAGGAAGGTGAGCTCTCCGGCGGTTAAATATTGGATTTAGGGAAGTTCGGCGGCTCCAGTCAGAGAAGTGTTGTGCAGGGGTCACGGCAGAGGCAGAGGAAGCTTCAGTCTGACAAAGATGTGCAAAGCAGACAGGAACTCTGGGTACTTGGCAAACAAAAGCAGGAAGGGGGAAGATGAGGTGGGCCGCAGACGCGTGCGTGTGCGCAGCGGCCAGCTTGGTGCGAGCGGGCCATGACACGGAGGTCTTTCACCTGGTACCGTTGGAGCGCGCCAGAGGACGCAGCAGGTGCGGCGAGAGCGGAGCTGCTGTTTATCGCCGTGTCGTCCGTCGACGCCAAACGCGGGGAGAGGTTTTTGTGGCGGCGCCGCCACGTAAACGTGGTCCATTTGCTGCTTTGAGAGGAAAATTACAGCCCAGCCCGAGCAGAACTGGCCCCCACGGAGCCAATCTGGGGCTGGTTTGACAGAGCGCCGCCGCACAGAGCGTCAACGCCGAAATAGAAGTATCTGGTTTATTTTTCATGTTTGTTTTGACTCGTCTATGCATGAGAGCGTAAGTAGGCCTGCAGCTCCAGCCGCCAGCGGGGAGAGCAAACGAGGAAAGCAAACGAGGAAAGCAAACTTTGTCAAGCGTCAGCCATTTTTCAGTCATTAAGAAAAGGAAAGAGAAGCAAAAACCGCCTGTCGGCTGAAACGAGCTCACCTGGAACGTCGAATACAGGAAATAAAGAGATCAATAAATAAATGCTTTCACAAGGACATTCCTTCTGGCTCAGCTCTGGGCCTGAACTTCCTGCCTCCTTCTACCAACTCACACTTGATCGTGTCCCCGTCTGTTCATGAGAAACACACGTTCATGGAGTCCCAGCAGGAGAAAAGACCCCCCCCCCCCCCCCCCCCACCTCTGTCCTCCACCGAGCTTCTCAATAACGATACTGATTAAATGATGAAGACAGAATGTGGAAACACATCAGGGTCACAGTCAGAGAGAAGGTGACACTCATGATCCACATTTAGCATGTGGCTCCGTCTGGTCCCGTTCTCCTGTGGGAGGTCAGAATCTCTCTGAATGGCTGGTTTCTCCGGTTGCCTCCTTCAGCACAGGACTTCACGGTTTTCCAGGGCATCACAGGACTTCAGGAATCTGGAAACGGCTTATTTACCTGTTTTTGTAACCATGTTATTGTGAATTCTTATAACAAGATCATAGATGTGGTATTCACTGATAGGTTGTATAGTGGTAGACCAGAAAGAGCAGGACCTGAGCGGCTGACTGTGATGTGCTGAGGAAAAGTTCAGGCCCCTGCTGGCAGATGAATATTTGATGGGAAGATGAAAGACTGAAAATGCTCTGAAGCTGCATATCAAACATGTCTGTAACAAACTATAACAGCGCCACTAAGGAAAAACTGGAGTTGTTTTCACCCAAACTACCGGTTCAGAAGAGACCGGCTCAATGACAGAAGAGATTCACAACAGATTTCATCGCTTCACCACTGGCGGGACGGCAGGTGGACCCCAGGGAGGACAGTCCAGAATCATTTCATGCGTCTGTGAAGCCAGAATTCACTCAAAGCTGCGAAGGTTGTCTCATTGGGTCAGGATTAATCCATCCACCTGCTGGTAATTATGGCTTATTCACAGTGAATAATGCTGGAACTCATCACTAATCCACCCTGTCACCAGTTATCATGATAGAAATGTGTTTTTACCGTGTTCTGGCTGTGAGTGTGACACTGTCCTGTCACCTATGCAAACAGAAACACTCCACATGACTGTAAAGATTCAATTTGGTGGATTTCTGACTGTTATCAGATTAAACTGTGGTCGTGTGAACGGAATAACGTGAAACACTTGATCAGATAACAGATGTCTACCGGGTTTCAGATGGCCACGGATGACAGAACCACGTCCTGAGGCTGCTGTGAGGCTCGAGGACGCAGCTGTCCAGCATCTGCGTGTGTAAACCTCAATCTGTGCATCGGTTTAAAGCAGCCCCCAGTCACTGGATCAAGGACGTCCAGGCTTTAACCTGGCACCTCAGTCCAATCAAACAGTGACGGGATGTGACCCAAACCCCAGGAGACCCAGACAAGCTCTCCCCAAGCGGCTAATTGGCCTGACGTTTATCACCGCCGCCTGCCCGGCGTGTGTTATCTGTGTGTTTCTCACTGAAGACGGCGAGGAACCCTTCGTCCCGTGTGCACGTGAAAACAGAGAGATGAATTTTTTATCTCCAGCACTAGCGAACGGCACTCTCCATTTGCATTTCCATTGTTAAAAAGCTGACAACTGAAATAACCGCTCGCGTATTGAGGCACAGAGAACGCCAGGACGTGACGGTGCAGGCTGAGCAGACAGGCTGCTGATTGGTCGATGCTGATCCGGCGTCTCGGTGTCCAGATTCCTCGTTTCTTAAAGATTTCCCCCAGATCAGAGGAGAGTCGACGCGAACCTGGAATGTGTGAGTGATTAACACCACCCTCTATAACGAGCTCCATATATAAGGGCAATGAGATGAGCTCAGTCCATTTAAAACCGACCCCACCACGACCGCTGATATCTGAAAACAGGCGGTTGGACTCCGCGGCCCAGAAGGCGCCGCTGGTGTTTCTCTCCCTGTGAAGGCGTGAAGAGGTCTTTATTGGCTTGAGCGGATGCGCACGTGAGCCGATGGAGGCAGTGCACCGTCAAAGATGTTCCTGTATCTGCCTTCCCCCACCATCTTGATGGGAACCACTTTTAAAAGAGTTAAGAGTTATCACAGGAAACCGCTGTGCAGCCTGGGAACCTCAGCAGCTAAAATGACACCATTTGCCCTTTGGAGAGCCTCAAGGGAGAGTTCAGCGCGAATCAGACTGCATACACACACATATAGGATGGAATGGTGAGTTAAATAGGATGAACCCTCCTCAGGGTTCCAACGCAGGGCCGCAGCTGTCTGCACGGCGCAGATGCCGTTGCAGCTTCAGAAAAGACCTGAGTAAATGTTGTCAATTTTGCTCAGATCACTGAGCTTAAAAACCAGAATGTGACATCAACTGGCTCCTGAGTTTATTTCATCCTCCTGTCAGCTGTGGAGGCGCCGCTGAGCTGTTCGTAATCACCGAGGCGCAGCAGTCAAGCTGCTCTGCCCTCACTGGAACCGTCAGAATTCCTCCTAATATCCAGCATCACTTCCGCCATTTATAGGATAAAATATGCAGGACAAATCCTGCGGCAACCAAAACGTGTAAATCGTGACAGCACACGTGGGTGTGTTTCAGCCAACACATCAGTTCATCCTTCCAAGCTGATCTAGAAAATCCACTCTGGGCCCTGGTGATGTAGGTCAGCTCTGTCTACTGGGGCATGAGGGTGAGCAGCACAGTCAATGCGTGCGCTTCTCCCTAACAATAATTTGGAACCCAGTGAACGTCAGAGGAAAGTTAATTAGACTTACAAAGCAGCACGGTGGTTGAAGGCTGTGAAATGTCTCACCCTAACAACAAGGAATCCATCGTTTCCATGGTGGAATGTTTCAGCCCTTCTGACTATTAAAAAAAAAGAATAGTTACTCACCTAAAATCCAGAGAAGCGAAAGTTTTAATAATGCAAGTGGGTTTGTATCCATCACGCTGTCAGAAGCCAGTCAGACTTTAGATGAAACCTCAGCTGGAGCTCCGCGTAAAAGCGCATTTAAGGCGAACCATCATTATCCCAAACGCGTCCCTCCTTGTTCCGCCGGGCTGCTGCGGGAGTCAAACGAATTGCGTGACGCTTTCCAAGAGGTTGGAGCATCCAGAGAAAACCAACCCGATGCCAGAGTTTTCTGACCGCGCTGCTGATGGCACTCCAGCGTTGTGGAGTCAAAGCTCTGGTCCAGGAGCTCCTTCCTGCACCTTCAGTGGGAGGAGGATGACGGGCGCCTTCCAGAGTCCTGGATTTTATTCACGCAGATTTGATGTCGCGTTCATCCTCTTTCCGTGGGTGGGATTCAATTTAACGCACAACGGATTTGATGCACAAAGCAAATGTCCAAAAAATAAGCGCTCAAATCGGATTGGGGATTTTATCATTATCCGATATTATCCATTCTAATATTTACTTCATTTGCATCAGAATACGTTATAAACGTTTGTTATAAATGGTGATATTACAATAACCGACGCATAATAAATACAATCTAATAATACTTTTACTGCAAAATAACTACACTGGCGTTGATATGTTGCTCAGTCAGCAAACGGCCTGTTGAAATGAAACATTGACCCCTGGTGGCCACAGCTCCGCAGTACATCGTCATTATCATTAGCAGCAGTTGTACTGTAGTAGTAACAGTAGTAGTAGCAGCAGTAGTAGTAGCAGCAGTAGTAGTAGTAGCAGCAGTAGCAGCAGCAGTTGTACTGTAGTAGTAACAGTAGTAGTAGCAGCAGTAGTAGTAACAGTAGTAGTAACAGTAGCAGTAGTAGCAGCAGTAGTAGTAACAGTAGCAGTAGTAGTAGTAACAGTAGTAGTAGTAGCAGCAGTAGTAGTAACAGTAGTAGTAGTCACAGTAGTAGTAGTTCCAGTAGCAGTAGTAGCAGTAGTAGTAGTAGTAACAGTAGCCGTAGTAGTAGTAGTAGCATCAGTAATAGCAGTAGTAGTAGCAGCAGTAGTAGTAGTAGCAGTAGTAGTAGTAACAGTAGTAGTAGCAGCAGTAGTAGTAGTCGCAGTAGTAGTAGTAGTAGTCGCAGTAGTAGTGGTAGCAATAGTAATAGCAGCAGTAGTAGTAGTTGCAGTAGTAGTAGTAGCAACCGTAGTAGTAGTCGCAGTAGTAGTGGTAGCAATAGTAATAGTAGTAGTAGTAGTAACATTAATAGTAGTAGCAGTAGTAGTAGCAACAGCAGTAGTAGCAGCAGTAGTAGTATTAGCAGTAGTAGTAGTAACAGTAGTAGTAACAGCAGTAGTAGTAGTCGCAGTAGTAGTAGTAGTAGCAGCCGTAGTAGTAGTAGCAGTAGTAGTGGTAGCAATAGTAATAGTAGTAACAGTAGTAGCAGCAGCAGCAACATTAGTAGTAGTAACAGTCGTAGTAGTAGTAACAGTAGTAGTAACCGTAGCTGTAGTAGAAGTAGCATTAGTAATAGCAGTAGTAGTAGTAACATTAATAGTAGTAGTAGTAGTAGTAACAGTAGTAGTAACAGTAGTAGTAACAGTAGTAGCAGTAGTAGTAGCAGCAGCAACATTAGTAGTAGTAACAGTCGTAGTAGTAACCTGGACACCTGTTGGTGTTGTTGTTGGTGTTGTTGTTGGTGTTGATGTTGTTGTATTTCTGAAGCAGTGATATAAACCAGCTCATCTCAGAAGTGGACGATCTTGTGGTTTCTATCTGTTATGGTTTGTTTTCTTCTTACATTTCATTAATGTTTTCACCAATAACACTTGTTAGGAATTTCCCTCGTCTGGGGCAGAAGATAAGATGGTGCAACAAGGAGGGGGGGGGGGGGGTTCTTCCTGTACAAACAGACGTGGCAGACGTGACACTGGCAGACGTGAAGGGTGTGTGAGGAAGAGAGTCGCAACACTTGCTCATGTTAGTAGCAGCATTCAGGGGATTGTTGTGTTTTATAGTCTAAAAAGCATGGAACCACAACACTCCCATTGTAGTTTACAGGAGTGGGGGTGCAGCTCTGGACCCCCCAGGGAAGATCAGTGCATTGTTAGCGTTGCAAACATTTCTCCAGTTGTAAAAGAATCTCAGCCCTCAGGGTCCGGAGCTCCCATCTAACCACGAGTCTTGAATACGGTGACCTGAAACCGGGTCAAAATGTCTGTTAATGAGAACAGTTCAGCAAGTGGATGATGAAATGATCGGAACCGTGAGAAATGATCAGAACCTTGGGTTCTTGCAGAAGCAAGAACACAGAATAGGGTGTGAAGAACATCTGTCCAGCTGTTGATGATGGGCTGGACCCACAGCCAGCGGGAACATTTCACAGGTGAAGACATCTACAGGTGGACACAGATCAGAACCCACCACGGACCACCTCAGGACCACCCTCACATTCTCCACTGGACCTTTGGGCCAGACCCAAGAGGAGCAGGTCCATATTAAATATTTCTGATTCAGAAAGTAAAAATTAAGGGTGTAACCGTTGTCATTTAAAACTTTATTCCTGTTGGGGAAATTATTCCAACTTCAGGAACTTCCAGTTTCATTTCTGCCCCCTGCTTGAATCATTTTACCACCCCTCCCCCGCTCAGCGCGGAGGCGGACGGCGCTGCCGAGCTTCCTAAGAAGGGGATGACCGAGGATGGACCTGCTCAGGAATGGGACGCAGCCCGGAGCGCGATGTCCGCTCCGCTCACCTCCTCACGCAGGTGGAGGCGTTGAACTTTCCCCGTGGACACGCTCCAGCGGTGCCATGACCGCTCCGAACACACACTTTTCCGGTTCGCGAGCATTTTTTACATGCCTCTTCCTCCCGTTCTGGAAAGAGAAAGCTGACTGGACCGGTTAAAATAGGATGTCAACAAGTGAGGCGGGAGCGCTCGGAGGAGTCGCGGCAGGAGAGCCGCGTCCGCCTCCAGACGGCTCAGACGCAGCGGCGCGGACGGAGAGGTAGGTCCCAACCCTTCCACACGCACTTTCTCCTGTGTACGGGGGCTTCCGCGGGCGCGTTCGATGTCGCCACGCACTTTAAATTCAGGATAGAGGCGATTTACTTTACAATTCTCCCGAATAAACCTCAGAAATGTCCGCAAACGGGGAAACACTTGAGTCGTTTCCGAACTTGGAACCGGATTCATTGGGACCCTCTGGTCGGATTTATTAAATTAGGTTTGGAGGTATTTGCGTCGACTTTAGTGGTCGGATTTGCAATTTTAAAAAAACACACCGTTCTTATTAAAGATCATGCTCCACGTGAGGCTGTTTGCATGGTCAGGTCTGGTTGGACCACAGTCGTTTATGACTTTGATTTGGTCTCATCATTTCTTATATAACACACATAAAGCAGATGGAGGAGGACTTCATCATGTGTTGACGAGCTCCTACATGCAGATTACTATGAATAACAGCTGCTCTGTGTGTGTGTGCGCGCGTGTGTGTGTGTGTGTGTGTGTGTGGGGCATCCACCTGCAGGACCCACCAAACCCATCTATTGTAAACCATCTATAGGCTGTGGGATTAGCAGCTCTCCTGTAGGTCTAACAGGAGGGGAAGGTGTGGCTGCAGACTCAAACAAGCCTCACTTTGTCCCGGCAACCATTTGTTTCCACCCGTGCTGTCATTGCAAAGTCATTACCGTCTCCCAGAGTTGGCCTGCCAAAAAGGGTTCGGGTGTAAAGCATTTCATAGCTGGAACGGTGCATATGTGTGTGTCAGTGCTGAACACACACCCACACGTTCAGGCAGAACCTTGGTACTTATGTAATTTCTCGTTGGCTGATGCAGGCAGCACACACCCACAACAGGGCTGACCTCAAGTCAAGAACACGCCGACATGCCTGGATTCCACACGCTACGCAGAACAAAAACCATTGGAACTGTCAACACAAGCACACGGGCAGATCAGCGCCTGTGTGCTCGCTGACACGCACGAGGGTTCGCAGGTTCTTCCGCTCCCGCCAGGCTGGGATCGGTCTTTAGAATATAAAGTTAAAACCTTAATCTATCAAAGAACGCTTATTCGGACGTAACAGCCACACCGACTCAGTCTTTCTAAATGGGCTGTTCTGTTTGTTCCGAACTTCGCTGAATGTCACACTTAGGAGCATGTTTGGAATTTCACAAATGCTCGGAGGTTCGAAATAACCAAGATTCCTACTACTGGTGACGTAACCCCCAAATATGTAAACATACGCGTTCACAACGATGTGCACTCAAACACTCCGCGGGTAAAAGATCTGGCAGGGCTTAGCTTTACTGTATCAGGAGTCAGAAATAATTAATTATAATAATTAATAATCTCTCCAGCTCAGAAACATGAATTCCAGGGGACGTCAGTCAAAGGACCAGCATGAGGCGTTTGTCAGCCACAGTTTACACTTTAAGCGTCTGCACAGAGCAGCAGCTGCACAGAGCAGCAGCTGCACAGCACAGCAGGAGCTGCACAGCACAGCTGTAGTAGTAGTAGCAGCAGCAGCAGCAGCAGCAGTAGCAGCAGCACAGCTGCACTAGTAGTAGCAGCAGCAGCAGCAGCTGCACAGCACAGCTGTAGTAGTAGTAGCAGCAGCAGCAGCAGTAGCAGCAGCACAGCTGCACTAGTAGTAGCAGCAGCAGCTGCACAGCACAGCTGTAGTAGTAGTAGTAGCAGCAGCATCTGCAGCAGTAGGAGCAGTAGTAGTAGCATTAGTAGCAGTAGTATCAGCAGCAGCTGCAGCAGTAGTAGCAGAAGCAGCTGCAGCAGTAATAGCAGTAGTAGCAGCAGCAGCTGCAGCAGTAGCAGTAGCAGCAGCAGTAGCAGCAGCAGCAGCAGTAGCAGCAGCAGCAGTAGTATCAGCAGCAGCTGCAGCAGTAGTAGCAGAAGCAGCTGCAGCAGTAGTAGCAGCAGCAGTAGCAGCAGCAGCAGTAGTAGCAGCAGCAGCAGCAACAGTAGTAGCAGCAGCAGGAGTAGCAGTAGCAGCAGCAGCAGTAGTAGCAGCAGCACAGTTGCACTAGTAGTAGCAGCAGCAGCTGCAGCAGTAGCAGCAGTTGCACAGCACAGCAGCAGTAGTAGCAGCAGTAGGAGCAGCAGTAGCAGCAACAGCAGTAGGAGCAGCAGCAGCAGCAGTAGTAGCAGCAGTAGTAGCTGCACAGCTGCAGCAGTAGTAGCTGCTGCTGCTGTGCTGTGCAGCTACTGCTGCTGCTGCTGCTGCTACTACTGCTGCAGCAGTAGTAGCAGCAGCACTCTGAATCTCACCTCACCTTATAGAAGGTGTGGTGTCATATAAAATCCTTTACTTATCAGTTTCTCCTCCGTCATCTGTCCTCGGAACCTGGATGCGACTAAAACAACAATGAGTCCAGAGTCCAGAGTCGAGGTTATGCCGAGTTTTAAAATTGACCCGGTGTCGTGTGTGTTTCGGGTTTTGGTGCGATCTAATCAACGCGGATTGAGGCGCCACGGAAGCGCAGTAGCGATGCAGCGGAGCACCGAGGTGCTTCTGGGGCGCAGCTATTCACCATAACGGGGGTTTGTGGAAACCGTTCGTTAGGCTGATTGTTATTTAAAGCCTGAAAACCTCATATTATTGAGTCCTTCGTAACAAACTCGGCTCTCATCCGCTCCTACGGTGTTGACCTCCAGGTTTACGCCACTGGATGTGGAGCTCCGGCAGCCTTCCAGTGAAGGAGCTCCACATCTCCACCCTCCCGCCTCCAGGTTTTACTGCAGCTACAGTCTTCCTGAGCGTTCCGACCTTCCTCCCCAGCGTAGCCACGCAGCTCACAGACGCACCAAACCATCCGTCCCAGTCCGCCCAGCCCTCATAACCAGCCACTGCTACCAGTTCACACTAATCCAAACACAATTCCGCTGCTCTGACCCAGCTCCTTTCACACCAGGCTGCGTGTGTGTGTGTGTGTGTGTTGTTAGAAGTTGACGTGCTCATTCCTATTGAGATGCTTCAGCAGTGCGTGCAGCGTTGGTGCCAGTTCACGTTGGTGACTCCGTGTGGGGGTGTTATCTGTGGTTGTAAGAGAAAGTGGAGTGAGCTCAGTCAAATCGTTACATAACGGCAGCTGATCGGCTCATTGCTGCGCTGATAAGAGGAGCAGGAGGACACGGCTGCTTGGGCTTCAATTCAACGTAAACTTTAACTAGATAGAAACATACGATTGAGAGGACGGACCGATGAATGGCTCCATCTTTTGTGTTAATGACTCGGCTATGATCACTTTGTGAGTGTCTTTGTTCTCCGAGATGTTGGAATGTGCATATTCGCTGAGCGTTTGTTGTTCTTCAGTTGAGTTGGGGTCACAGGAAGTTGTCTCTCCCAGCTGAGGATTTCCGTTACTGGAATATTAAGTTCCAGGATCTTAGTTCAGCCTCCGAGGTGTCTCGCTGTTATAAAAGACGAGACGTGCTTTCCTGTTTCCTGTAACTCATTTACGCTTCTTTTATTTTGAAGAGAACGCCACGATGAAAGACTCGGTGGAAACTTCCTGCGGGAGAATCGTCACTTCAGTCAAATCCCGAACGGACATCCGTGGCATCCTTCTGCCATCAGACGGGAAGACACACACAAAGGTAAAGGTGAACTCTTCCCAACACCGGGACTCCTCGGGCGCTCATCCTGCATGTGTTGCAGCAGGCCTGTTAGCAGCACCGCCGCTGAGACAACCGGAGGCGGCCTGCTGCAGCCAGTCACAGCTTCCTGCTCAGCCGGTCAGATCCAGGTTCACGTCTTCCCTCTTCTTCAGACTCGGCTGCAATCTCAAGGATCCGTGTTTACACAGGTAAACATCAGCAACATCAGTTTCTGTTTCAACACCATCACTCTTGTGTCAATAACCTGTTATTCTACTGAGCCACTAAAGCCTTTGGTGATGGAGCAACCTTAAGTGTTTAAAAGGTTGCTAATGTCAGTAGGACGGATGTAAAACTCAGCTGACTTTCCAGCACAGTTAACCTCCCAGGAGCTGTTTGTAAAGGTGCGACTGATGTGTCTGGATGGATCATTGTCTGAAGTCACAAGCCTCCCGCGTTTGTCAATCAGTAACCTCTGAGCCATGTCAGCTCGAGCCTGCTGGACCTTCTGTAATAAACAAGGAAGTCCATCCATTATCTAAACCCTTTAGCCTCAGGCGGACGTTAATATTACTAAGACTAACACTTTCAGGCCTGGAAGATAAGAATCTTGTTTCCATCGGGGAAATCCAGGTTGTTCAGTGAAGGATCGGAGCCTTACTTGGCGTGCACGTAGCCGTGTGGGTGTTTGCCCCTATTCTGCCACATTCACACCAGGCGGGACCAGTCCTTATGTGGTGAAGACAATTTGTAATGGGAACCAGAGACACTGTCTGGGACAGAGAGGAATGCCGATCGTCCTGCTCACCCACATTCCCGAGACACGTTACTCAGATGTTTTACAGAAAAAGCCTTTATGTTGTGTGTCGGCCTTTTACCTGGGCAGGAAGAGTTTTATGAGCGTACAGTCCACACTGTAAACTTACATAAGCGTTTCCTTGTGTATTCAGATAATGGTGTCATAGTCTTCCCTGGCTGATCCTTGCTGTGATCTTACACCACCGCATGCAAAACACCCGGAAAGAACCAGCAAAGTCCCATCAGTCCAAGATTTAAAGCTCAATGCTCTATTTTTACTGCCTTTGCGGGGATGTAGGCGATACATCCACCCCGAACATCCTTTATTACCAAACACTTGTAATGTGTCCGAAGTGTTCAGCTCGAGCTGTGGGTTTGCTCATGGATTGCTGCCCACCTCCGTTCACCTTCACCTGGGAGGACCTCATAAATATAGAACTGTCCTCTGTAGACCTCAGCTGGAGCCTCTGCAGGCAGCTGGAAGACAATGTTTCTGTCCTGCTGTCACCATGAAATATTAGTTGTTTTCTTTAACGTGAGGGAGCTCAGCTTTAACGTAACAGGGTTTTTTTTTGTGTTTGACAATACCTGGCCAGGAAATCTGGTTCTGATCCACTAACTGGGTGATTTTCTTCTCCCGCCAGTTCGACTGTAACATCTCGTGCCGACACAGACGGCGTCCTCTGTCAGGTAGGAATCTAATCTCTCAAAACAGTCTCAAATGTCACATTTTTCCGCTCAAAATCACTTGAGATTGACTCAAGATTGAGACTGACGCGCTTCCACGTGCACGTTTGTGCGCGTGTGTGTATTTTGTCTATTCAAAATAACCTGTTTGTCAAGGCTTGAATCTCTTAAATAGCTCCAGCATGGGAACAGAAGCTAACTCCTGGTCTCACAGTCAAGTAGTCTGATTGTTGCCACTGGTGCACAAAAGCTTTTCAACTAATATGACACAGTTGAATTTAATAACAATAGAAAAAGATAGAAGAAGACACCTACGGCACATCGTTGTAACAGTACGACAACTATTATGAGGCAACGCATCAGCTTGGGGGTTTGGATTGTAATCATAATATATGACTCCTCTACCTTTACCAGGTTAACGGACACACAGAAGCAGTAACCAGCGCTGCCAGTGATCGTCCACCAGCTGAGAAGAAAGATGTAAATGGACTCGTTTGCAGAGGGGGCGTCAGCCCGCGGGAGCGTGAAGAACTGCGCATGATTCCAGCTGGGCCACAATTAAGAACTGGAACTACGTCTGTGGACAGACAGGGACCCCTCGGGTGCTCCGCTGATCCCAGTACAGAGATGCTGTCGTCCACGGTGGTCACCGTTCTTGCCCCGCACCGGAGTGGCCGACAGAGACGCTTCAAAAGATCTGAGGAAAACGGCATTTCGGAGGCGCACGATGGGACCAACGGTGGTCAGCCGCCGTCAGCCGGGACTCGAGGTCAGGTGAGGACGCCGTTTTCAAGCACCAGGCAAAACACTGTGGGATGTACGACAACTGTGGATTATGAAAGCAGGAGGAAAATGACTCAGACGGCGTCTTTGGATGTAAACTCAGCAAGAATGGAGAAAAGAGAGGCAGCTGCCACGAACCCTTTATCTCCTCTCTCCCTTGAGCCACCTGATCGGAGAGCAACGCCACAAACTGGTCTCCAGGGAGGGCCACCTCTGAGCTTGAAACCAACAAGCAGCAGTTTGCTTTTGTCTCTAAGAAGATCAAATTGTAATGACAGGAACACTATAAATGCAGCCCCCACCCTGTCTGAGAAAAACCTACTGTCTCAGAGGACACCTGATCATAACGGACAAGCACACCAAGAGGGTCCATCCATTTCTTACAGGACAGATGAAAACGGGCCCGTCTGCTCCCCTCCATCCTCTAGGACACACTTGCTTTCAGCCTCGCCCACAATCAGAGGCACCCCCTTTACGCAGCAGGCTCAAGCTAACATCTCTGCCGACTCCTCGCCCAGACACGTCGCACGTGACCATTACCCCCTTATTCACCCTGTCCCGAGAAGGACCACCCTTACGTCCACTTCCTGGTGGAAGCAAGTTTCTCAGGACTGCGGTGCCCCGCTAACGGCCACCGATGCCTTTAATAACAACACCCTCTTGGCTTCACCTCGTAAAGTTCAAAGTGACTTTGCCTCTCCAAGTCGGATTGACACCAGTTGGCTTGGTGATCCAGTCCACAATAATAGAGCCATAAATCACACCACACCAGCTCTGGAAAGTTGTATGAAGACACAGGATGGAACTCGCAACCTTACACAAACAAAAAACGAGGCGTCAACTCACCATAAATCAGAATTGGCTTTCAAACAGCAATTCGAAACCAGTTCAAACATCAAAGAAGCATTAAAGTGTCATAGCTTGCCTGGTGTTTCACCAGGTTCTAAAATTAGCAGAGCTGCAGAACAGACAACAAGTAAAGGTTTTACCAAGATTTACATCAATAATGGTCATTCAGCAGCAAATGCAAGCGAATTACAGCCTCCTTTGCTGACCGCCACAAGCTGTGACCCCATCTCCTGGAGGTACCCTAAATATTCTCAAGCCAGTTCTCACCACACCGTCCCTCAAACATTTACCAAACCATCGGCCTCCATTTCGACCAACACCAGAGAAGCTTCCTCGAGTCTCCCCGTAACATCCGATACTGCTTCGGTCCCATCGCACAGCAACATTCAAGCTTCTTCCAACGGTGGCGTGTTTCTTCAAACCCCCAAGTTGTCCAGACCATTCAACACCTCGCCTCTCGGCTTTGAAAGGAGCTACGCCTCCATCCCTTTTCACCCTAAACCGGTGTCTACTCTCATCCCCACCGTCAGCGCTTACCCTAAAACAAGCTATAGTCCTGTACCCACAGCTTCCACAACACCTCCACACAACCGTTCTGGACCCGCCACCGCCTGCAGCACATCTCCGCTCTCTCCCTCGGTGGCCCCCGCGCTCCCATCTACTCCCACCACAATCACCAGTTCTCTATTGACGCCCCCGGCAACGCCGATCATCTCCAGCCCCAGCTACTCTGGATCTATGAGCCCAAATGAAGGAAGAACTTTGTCAAGCAGCCTAGAAAAAGACTCTAAAAACAAGAATGCTCGGGCAGAGGGTAAGAAAGCCAGACGGGTCACGTGGGAGGACTCCGTGGACGTTCAACAGTCTCAGAAAGGCAGAGCTGGAAAGGCCGAGCAGGCCAAATCCCCGGCGGACACTCCTCCTTCCAGACCCTCGGTGAGCCCTAAAGCTCCGAGCATCTTCAACTTGCTAAGATCAAGTAATCCAAGTGCAAATGCTTCTCCTGTTTGTTCCCGAACGCCAAAGATCTCCAGCATACTGGTGGGAAAGCCAGGAAAGTATCGCTCCCTGTCGTCTGATTCCGCTGATTTAGCCTCTAGACGGAAAGAGACATTTGAACTAACTCCCAGCGATTGTACGGCGTCCAACCAGGGGAGACACACCTTAACAACAAGTAGACACGAGAGGACTCTGTCGTTGGAGTCCGGCACGGCTCACTTGGGCTCCTCTGGTTCGCTCTCCCTGCCTCCTGAATTGTCTTATAAGCATCGATACACTTCTCCACCATACACAGCTCTAATGTCCACAAGGACAGCACAGAAAGAAGCTAAGGTCCCAACCCCTCGATTGCTACTGACCCAACAACCCTTACAACCCAACAATTATGGACGTCTGTCCACGCCTACTGACCCAACAGGCCGCTCAGCCTTTCCTGTGGCCAAGCCTGTTCAATCCCCCATCGGCCCCCCACAGCCTCAGCCTTCGCCTTTTCAGACCAAAGCTAGCACTAGTGACCGATGGGGGGCTTCAGGCAAGGACCAAGATAACAAGAACCACAACGGAAATAAATACCAAGATCACCAGAATGGACAGATACTACCAGTCAACAGCAGGGTTGAAGTCATCCCACAGAGTCACGGTTCCCTATCAACACTCATAACTGAGACGCTGGTTTACAGCATTAAACCTAAGACAGATGTATCTACATCTCCAAAGATCCCGCTGAACCCTGTGGGACATCCTGCAAATCCTCCAGTTTCTCAAGAGTCGCAGTTGAGTCCACGGCCAGCGTTGGGCCGGAGCAACAGAGCTGAAGATCTTCCGGATCAAGACTCCAATGGCAACAGTTTGACAGGACCCCAGACTCCAGAGGATGAAAACTCAAAGAAAGGCTCCAGAGAAGGTTTACTGGGTAAAAGTAGGTTTTTTTCAATGGAGACCAGCAATGAACAAATCCAAAAGAGAGGCCGCTTTGCACTGAAGAGGAGCACGAGCACTCCAAACGCCAACTTGTCAAGGTCAGACTCAGATAGGTCCAACAAGACTAATAACAAAATGGACCAAATGGTCAACAGGCTCAAAAAAACCTTTAGCACCAGGCGGTCTGAGGATGATCTGTCCTTCCCCTGGAAGTGGAGGCGAACCTCCCAGACCCCTTCTGTTAGTGGCTCCAGCGAGGCCAGCAGCGTCAGTGTTGCCGCTACTGACAGTCCCAAGAGTGTAGCGACTCAAGAGCAAGAGCTCCCGTCCAAGGAGAAGGAAGCAGAGGACATTAGTAGATGGACACCACCCAGGTCCCCTCTCACTCCACCCTCTGAAAACACAAAGGCTGGGGGCGGGGTTTGCAGCTGGTCTGGCAAATCTTCTCCCAAGGAAAGCTCTCCTACCGAGCAAATGTGCGTAAACCAGCCACACAATCCGACAACACATCACTTTGACCACTTCCTCTCTTGCAGTGATGCCGGTCCAGGTCGAAGGCCGGTATCCCCCGCTGGGAAGTCCACCCCCAGCCCCAGAAGTCCGTTTTCCCCATTTCCATCACTTTCTCCAGTCTCCTCAATTCCATCGTCCGACGTTACGGACGATGTCTTCTACAGCCCAAAACTGCCCCGACGCAGAGAACCTGCCTCCCCTTGTGAGCCCGGAGAGGGATTCAGCTTAGCGGGTTTGAGGAGAGGTCGGGTATCCACGGGTCCTCTGAGTTCGAGTCCCTCACTAGAACCTGAATACTCGTCCTGTGCTGACCTGAAGTACGGCATTGAGCCGGGAAGGTCCTACTCTGTTAGTTCCATTCTCTCCAGTCGACCTTCAGGACCTGGTCGCATTTCCACTGGCTCCAGAGTCATGAGTGTGGGCAACCTTTGTGAATCTGCATTGACATATGCAGGCAAGCACCAGGACCTGGACCTGCTGCTGGCCCCAGACTGGGCCAGGGTGAGCAAGGGTTTTCAAATGTACTGCGCTAACGGCCCGTCCAAAATAAGGTCAAGATCTCTCCCTCGCTCGCTGACCAAGTGTTTGTCCAGTTGGAACTCTGGAGAGACCTTGATGGCAAAGCCAGGCCACTTTGTGGGCCCGAACATCAGCGTCTCGCACTTCACCTGGGACGCAGGGGGTCCTCCGACCCCTCCTCCCACGCCTCCTCTGTCACCGGTGTCCCGGCAGATGTCCAAACCTCCCAGCCTGTCTTCTCCCATCTTTCCAGTCTCGCCGATAGACGGCCCCTCTAGAGGACATTTACCTGCCAGGGGACGCGTCTCCAGACTGGGCACGTTTGAGGAGTTTTCAGACAACAGTTCAGAGACAACAACGGATGATGAATATTATTTAGAAACAAGTGAAGAAGAAGAAAAAGAGACGGAACTCTAATCAAGACCAATGTTTTGAATCTCCCTGCGGTAACCAGGGAGACGTGAGATCAAGAGGTACATTTTTACCGCACGATTGCTTTTTTTAGATGTGGTTGCTGTAGATAACAGATGGTCCAAATTCACTCGCTTAAGCTTCGAGGTGGGAAACCTGCAGGAAAAGGAGTGTAAATGTTTTGTGCATCTAATTAGTCGATTGCCAGTGAGACCTGAACTTTATGATGTTTGTGCTGAGTGCGTGTTAAAGTGCAGACATGATGCAGCGACGTGAAGTTTCTTCTTTCATTTCTTTGTGTTTAAGAATCAAACTCAGTTGTGTAAAAGATTTGAATGTATTTTCTTGGCTGTAAGATGGAGTGACACTTTAAAAAAAAAAAAAGGTTTTGTTAAATCTTTTGTTGTATTCCGGGATCAGCACGAATTATATCGCGTTAATATTAAACAAACTGCTTTATATAGTGTTTGAATACTTGCACAGAAATAAATCCCTCTATGTGTTTTTCTAAATAAATGTGGCATTTCCAACGGGGCCTCACGTTTTTGGGTGCGCGCGCACACGTGCCGGTGTTTCCCATCACGGCAGCTGCAGGCGGCAGCAGCTCAAAACAATGCTGCGTGTTTGCATGACAGTCAGGAGTTTAACACTTTTCTGACGGCTGCCTAAGTGTTTGTTACAGGTGGAGCCGCCTCACATTTTTCAGATGGGTGTTTCCGTGCGTTCCCAACCGTGGAAACGCATGAACTGTTATGATGATGGACCGATAAAAGGCCATTAGCGCCAGAGGAGTGAGCCGACTTGTTTTTATTTGATACTCGCGATGCCGACTGCCACCAGACATGATGTCTGGAAAAGCTGCTTCAGTTCTCAGCTCTCAGACTGCAGATCAGTGGTTTCATCCCAAGGATATTCATCAGTAAAATATGACCAGGTGTTCTAGAGAAACACTTGTAGTGTAATGTATAGTTGTGGGTACACTGCAGCCTTGAAACGCTGCCCAAGACGGAAGAATCAGCTTTCACCTGAGAAAAACAGCCTTTTATTCTGCATCAGCTGCTGCAGTTTGCATGCTCTTGGCACCACACAGTCAGGTTATTGTGTGTGTGTGTGTGTGTGTGTGTGTGTGTGTGTGTGTGTGTGTGTGTGTGTGTGTGTGTGTGTGTGTGTGTGAATGTGCAGGCTTAGACAGCACAGAGCTTTTGCCAGTGTTGATGTCAAACTAATGATTCCTGAGAGGAACTTCCTTTCAACGCTGCTGAATGGACTCAAACAAGCAGAAAAGAAAGAAAGAAATCTCTGCTTTTGAATTTATTTTTATAACTTTGCTCTTACTAGTTATTTAATAATACCGCAAAATAAAACACAGTGGACTTAATGGGATTCGACCTATTCAAGAATAACCTAAATGTGCTGAAAGAAAATTTTAAAAAGCGAATTTATATAAAATGTGTAGTCGTGTCTCTGGAGTTATTTCGCCCTCTAGCGGTCATTTCGGGTAATCCCCAGCTTCAGGTGTAACGCGGCTGTTTTAGATTGAATCATTGTCTGGTTAACTGGAGTTGAACACACAACAATCGTGATCGAGGGAACCTGTTTAAAAAATAGCAACAAATAACTGGTTGAAAACGTCAGATGCAGGGGTTTAATGTATTTATTTGTTTATTTATTTTAAATGTCTTTCTTTCTGTTTTGGAGCTGACTCTCATTCCTTTTAATTCCAGCATCACAGTCAGCTGCTGCAGCTTGCAGCTCTGTGGTGGAATGTTCTGACAAGAACAAAGCAAAACTCTGCTCTCGTGTCGCCACACGTTGCTGACTATTTGGATACTCTTTTATCAATTCTAGAATGTTTTCATTGCTCTTATTATCTTCTCCATTATTTTTAAATTCTTTGGAAAACTGTGTACAATCCTGTCAGGTGTCAGCTTTCAGTGGCTGTGCATGTACGCGTGCATGTACACACCCCAAACTGGACCATAAAGCAGGTAAATAATTTTTAAAATAAAGATCTGAATCCAGAGTCACCTGAGCAGAACTCTTGCTGACAAAGTTAAACTTATGTGTGTATTTTTTTAAAATATAATTAAATCTAGCTAATCCAGTTTCTGTTGATGCCCAGAAGAACCAAACTTCATCTCAAGCCTTAAATTAATTGAACATATCGAAGCACAGTGGTTGAACCGGCTTCAACTGTTAAATGGTGTGTGAGGTGATAATTAGGTGCAGACGTAAATGGGGATGACATCACCTCATTAGCAGCCGGAGCGTTTCACCACTTTAGGGATCTGTCAGCGGCTTCATGCAGGCAAAACAAGCTGGGGGCCTGAGCGGATCAGTGGTTTTAACCATTATCTGCTGAGTTGCTGATACAAATCAACATGCGTTGTCTGGCTGCTGCAGGAAGCGCCCTCCTTCCGTCACATCTCTGGAATCTTTTTAGTTGTGCATGGGCTGGCACGACAGTGTCCCCCTATGATGATGAGATTGTTCCTTTTTCTAGAATTAAATTTACCAAAAAAGCAAATAAGGAGCCAGTTTTAGTTTCCAAAGTGCTTCAGGCTAACCAGACG